>NW_023998465.1:64902-89741 GCF_014805625.2 Glossina fuscipes | reverse complement strand
GATCAGCCTGCTCATTTCCCAGTAAACCGATGTGACTTGGTACCCATCACATTTTAATTTTTCCGTCGGGTGTAGTAATTATATTCCTTAATTTGTTGATGGTGCTCCATCTCGAAGTCGAAGGGTTCCAGGTAGCTTGTAATACAGACAAACTGTCAGTAACAATGACAGTTTAGAGTTTGTTTTTATGGGCAAGGTTGGCAGCGTGAAGGATAGCTCTGGCTTCGGTTATGAAAGTTGAAGTGCTTTCGTGAAATATGTGGTTGAGAAGAACCCGTCCTGTAGCATCTACCACCGCACAAGCAAGAGGCAGACCAGGAGATTTTGAGCCGTCTGTGTACAAAAGATTCCAACCAGTACTGTCCAATACTTGGGTTTTTTCAGCTATTAGATTCCTGAAGACGTAATTTGGAGTATCTTCTTTCTTGTGCATAGACAGTGAGATGTCAAAAGAGCAGTCTTTCAAAATCCAGGGAGGTTTAACACCAAAAGAGCGGGAAATTTTTAAGGGAATGTTCAATTCCCTTGCGATGCACAAACAACGGTCAATTGCAGATGGTGACTTTGGAATTTTCTTCGCAATAATAATCTTTCTTACGTCATCACCGAGAATGGATTTGTTTGAATTAAGAAGCTTAGGGACTATTTTAGCTTTTAACTCATACAGTCTAGTTTGTAAAGTTGGGAGACCAGTTTCAATTATAATATTATTTATGGGCGTCGTCCGAAAAGCATAACAATTTGCTCTAACGGCTTGGTGATAGACCGGTTTAAGGATGTTGATATTAGATTTGCAGTTATTGCCATAAATTATCAAAGCATAGTCAATCTTGCTTAACACAAGCATTTTGGTAAGATAAGCGATAGTGTTAATATGCGCATGGCTTCTCCAAGCAACGTACTGTATGAAATTCACCTTTGTTAAAATAGAATTTTTTAACCGAAGGCAGTGTGCTTTCCAACGATAATTGTTTGAAAACGTGAGCTCGAAAACATGGAGCGTCTGCACATTTAGTACTGGTAAGTCGTTAATATGCATCAGTAGGTTTCCTGCATCGCACATTTGTTTTCGACAAATGTGCATTCTTTTTGATTTTTGTATAGAAATTTTAGCTCCTGACGAGTTTGCCCATGTGGAGATCTCACATGCAATAGATTCGAGGATGTTGATTGCTTTCGTGTTGTCTTTTTCTTTTGTAAAAATGTATACATCGTCCGCGTAGAGACAATGTTCCACTCTTGGTACACGGCAAAGAATTTCGCTAATTTCGTTGAAAGCGATCTGGAAAAGCGTGACAGAGAGAGGAGATCCTTGCGGAATGCCATTCTTTAGCGGAAAGGAATCAGAAAGATGATTGTTGATTCTAAGTTTGAACCGCCGATGGGACATAAATGATTTGATGTAGTTGAAAAATTTGGGTCCAACATTCCATGATTTCAAGAGGTTAAAATAACATGAAGATCAATTCTGTCAAATGCTTTTTCGAAATCAATTGAGAGAATTGTTACGTGATTTCGTTCGGAAATTGCTTTGTTTGTGAAATAATCAATATGTAACAGAGCGCTGATGCATCATCTACCCCGCTTGAAACCAACTTGTTGCTTTGTTATCAGGTTCTTGGATTCAAGAAACCAAGATAATCTAGATGCCATAATCTTCTCTAAAACCTTAGAGAGTCAAGATAAAAGAGAAATTGGGCGATAATCAGATGCGATGGAGACATTTTTTGACTTTGGAATAGGAACAACTGTTGCCTTCAAATTGGAGAGACAACTTCCAAGTTCTGAGGTGGATATGCAATTTTCCAGGAACATGGCACATCGATCGATATTATTTGAAGGAGATATTGGAGTCCTTTTATTTTCAATGAAAGCACTGGAGAAGTTGTTGTCAGAGGAGTATTCACACCACACTTTTCCAAAGTAATTAGAAATCGCATCTGCATCAGTTAAAGTTCCATTGGGAGTGCAGATGGCAGAGATTTCGTTCAGATTTGAGGTCCCATTAAGTCTGTTGATTTCGTTCTAGACAACTTTCATTGATGTATTTCTGTGAATTCCTCTTGGAAAACTTTCGAAACTAAGTGCCTTTGATTTTCGTAATTCCTTCCTGAATAGAGCATTGGCCTTTTTGTATAATAACAAGTGATTCTGATCAGGACATCTCTTAAAGCGGTGCCATAGACCCATTTTATTTTTCCTCAAAATCGAAAGCGTGTTGTTCCACCATGGAACCCTAGCTCGTTTAAAAGAGGTGTTGGATTGAGCAATAGAAAGATGAGCAGCCGTGCGAATCGCTTTAGGCATAGCAGCATCATGGTTGCAGTTTCCGTTAACTGGCTTTGAGTTCAAAAATGACTCCACCTGTTTGGAGTAATTGATCCAATCCGCTTTATCTAGGAGGAATTTGGCCTGTTTTGCTGGAGTAGCAGAGGACGTTGAAAGTTTAAGATCGATTATGATTGGAAAGTGATCACTATTATGTAGATCATCAGAAATAGACCAGGACACCAAAGGAAGAAGTGATGGAGAGCAACATGTTAAATCAATATGTGAAAAAGTATGATGAGTTGAGAAGTGCGTTGGTTTTCCATCATTTAAAACGCAAAGGCTTCTTTGAAAAAAGGCCTTTTCTAAAACAGTACCGCGAGTGTTGTTTACTGTTGAGCCCCAGATGGTATTCCAGCTGTTGAAATCGCCGCATATAATTAATGGGGGGGGAAAGTACGGAGAATAAACTGTAGAGTTCTTGCTGAGAAAACGATTGCGAAGGTGGAATATAGAGCGAAAGCACTGTAAATTTTATATTTAACATTATTTGTATCGCTACGGCTTGTATATTTGAGCTAAAATTTATGCGTTTGTGAGGTATACTTGATTTTATAAAAATACCTACTCCTTGTTTGGAATATGAGTTTTGATCAGCATTCGTGAAGTATCCAGTATATGATTTGGGTGGAATAGGATTAAAAGAGCTTCTACAATGGGTTTCTTGAAGCGATAAAAAGGTTGGATTAAAATCACTTATGAGTGTACGGAGTTCATCAAAATTATTAATAAGTCCCTTAATGTTCCATTGTAGAATTTTAAAAACTTTATTTAATTGTAATGACATGTAAGCAGAGTGGAAGGAGGGTTAAGTTGACATGTCAGCGTCTCCGTCGAGAAGGTCGCTATAGGAATTTTTCGTGAATGATTTATTCTTACCAGCCGAATAATCTGTATTTAGGTGATTTGGTACATTTGAAGCGCAACGGGTTGGCGCAAGTGAATAATTTGAAATTGAAGGTTGATTAATGGATGAAAGAATGGATTCATTAACACTTGTGATTTGTTGAGTAAAGTTGAGAGCTGGAGATTCTGGAGAATTTAGTATATTAGATTTTAGCAAATGTGTTGTTGTTTTAATTTTTTCAATCTTTGCAGTTGCTTTGGTTTTCGAAGGTTGATTAATGGATGAAAGAATGGATTCATTACCACTTGTGATATGTTGAGTAAAGTTGAGAACTGGAGATTCTGGAGAATTTGGTATATTAGATTTTAGCAGATGTGTTGTTGTTTTGATATTTTCAATATTTGCAGTTGCTTTGGTTTTTTCAATATTATCTTTGGCAAGTGATGTAACTGGTTTTTGGTTAATGGTGGAACAGGTTTTTCATTGGAAGCAGTTGCAGTTAAAGTCTTACTAGGCTCGATTTGCGAGACAACAGCAGCATAGGTATTACTTTTGCCAATTCCATGGGCTACAGATGGATTTCTTTCCCGGTATGTGCGTCACGCTTCGCCCATGCTACAGTAATTTTCTGTTTTGATTTTTAATATTTCACGCACCTGTACAAAACGTGGGCATTGTCTGTCTAACGCTGAGTGTTGATCATTGCAATTTATGCAGAAACTACGGGTACAGCTTTCAGTATCTGGAGGATGACCACAGTTAGCACAAGATGCAGCATTAGTGCATCTTTTTGCCATATGACCCAGGCGTTGGCAATTTTTACACCTCATAGGATTTGGGATGTATAGTTCTACTTTACATTTATACCAGTAGTATATACCAGTGTTCGCAGTAATCGATAGCGATCAAAGGTTAAAATAATCCTTCCTGTAGGAGAGCGTGTTTTTCCGTCATCATTCAGTTGGGTTAATTTATATACTTCAGTCACTCCTTGAATGCCCATTTCGCGAATAATTTCATCCTCCGGCACATGCTTTAAGCAAGGGGCATAAATTACGCCTCGAACCGAGTTAAGTTTCTCATGTAGTTTAGTTGAAATAGCACATAGATTAGCTAAAGATTTGGCCTTTATGAGCTTTTCGGTTGCGCGCGGGTTCCCAGCGAGGACCAGTAAATTCCCATCGCGTAGAATCGAGATGGAGTCGATGTATGTTGTAATGCTATCTAGAGCTTTTTTATAGCAAAAGGGCTAATTTGGGAAATTGTTATTCGAACATCGGTTGAAGAAATAACAATATATTTTTTATCAATAGGGGTTATATCGCTGATCGGCAACACCGGAAAATCTGAATTTTTACTTTGTTTTCTTTGGGGGGATGTATCACTTAATAGATGAAATCTATTCGAGTTTTTATCTGACGGCCACGGGGCCATTATGCCTTATTGTTGTCTATTGCTTATTATTTGTGAAATGACCACTCACTTGAAAAGGTTTGGGAACTGTGGAAGAAGGTTGGGAACTAGTAAAGAAAAGTGTCAAATGTTTTCATTTTTTTTTATTTTGTTTTTTTGTTTTTTATTTTTTTGTTATATATAGACGAAAGAGAAGCACATACGCTATATCCGCGTTAACCAGTTTTAGCAATAACACTGAAAAGACAGAAGTTAAATACACAAAAACACCGAAAACACCGAAACAATTGAAAAAACGCAGACGAAAAGAAAGCACGCACTACACTGAACACAAGTCGACCTACAATGTTTACAATTTAATAAACTTAGGTAGAGTTAAATGCAGATTTTATATTTAAATTTTACCAACTATTCCTTTCGAGTATAAGGGTGCTTCTTTACAAGGTGCAAAGGCTGCCGCTTCTTAAATTTGTTGGAGTACTTTGCTGACGTCAACCAAATATTGTCTTATTTAGTGCATCATCCGTCCGTTTTAGTTGATGACCACGTTTCTATGAACACATGTAAGGCTAGACCCTCTAAGCCGTCCTAGTTTTAATCTTAAATTAAAAGAGCTATTCGTCTTGGGAAAGGACTGTGTTAATATTGGAGGTGTTTCTCTTATAGTTGCAGCTGGAAAGCTTTTCGAAGGTTTAGTAATAGGGTGTGTAATTGCAGAGTTTTCGTTTAAGACTTTGAAGATTTTTGATACATTCCAACGTACCTTAACATCAGAAATTTAGTCTTCCTTTACCACTTTATCCGTACTTAAGCACAGGGATATTTACGTCAGCAAATTCGTTTCGCAAAATCGGAACGGATGATGAATTTAATCCCGACTGCCCATAAGTATCTGTGATCATCACGGCTATTTCTTGTTAACGCGGTAAAGTTGTGGAACTCGTTCCTACTCAATATTAAAATAATTGTTAGCGCGAGGGGATCTAAGGTAGCTGTAAGAGCTTTTTATAATTGGTAATTACGTCTGCATCCATGTTTTTTTTTACATTGTACAACATAACTATAGTATCAATAATAGAAAACTATTGTCCACAATTTTCCCGTACGGGACGTTATGTAGCATATTGTATAATTGCATTTTAAATAATGATTGTTATTATTAATTAATAGTAAACTAATAATCTTTTTGCCAATTGCCAGTTGCGTCGACGAGTAAAATGTCATGAATTTCTACTTGGTTTTTACATTCTAAGAAGCTCAATTCCTAGAATATCGAATAGTTTTCACACAGACTCATTTTATCAAGCATGTGATTTCCGTTCTTATTATTCACTGTAATATTCACGTTTCGCTAGTTTTTTATTTCAATTTTCTTGTTTTCATATTTTTCATTTCAATGTTTATATTTTCAGGTCTTCCTATTAATACCCTCTTATTCTTCATCTTAGCACTCATGTTTTCGTATCGTCCTATATTTGATTTTATTTACCTGTTTTCGATTTTCGTTCATGTTCATATTTTCATATCTTCATGTAATTTAAATACACTAATAACATAAATTTTTTCGAGAGAGTATAATGGCAATCTGGATATTGGTTACTTCTTGTTTTCCTTCGAATTTCTTGACATCGTCATATTACGTTGTAATAT
The DNA here is from genome assembly GCF_014805625.2 of Glossina fuscipes. Taxonomy (NCBI): domain Eukaryota; kingdom Metazoa; phylum Arthropoda; class Insecta; order Diptera; family Glossinidae; genus Glossina; species Glossina fuscipes. The sequence continues at coordinate 83,503 of NW_023998465.1, read as the reverse complement.
CTAATCAGAACAATTTCAATATTTTATATTCAGTTATTAATCTTGTAATGTCCGCGTACGTTTGAGGCGCAGGGACACGTCGGGTATAACCATAATAACGGTCTACCGTTATGCATAACTCTCTCTCTCTCTCTACATAACGCTATTAGACGATAGAGAATTATGAAAAGAGAAAAAGTCCAATTTCTGTCTGCGTAACATGAGAATGTTGTTTTCTCGAATGTTTGATCTTGTATTTTTGAAAGAAGAAAATTAAGCGGCAGAATTAGCAAGACGTTCATAGAATTGGTGATAAGAAATCAAGGAAAGTGGAAGTTTTTTTAAAGTGCGCGTCAAATAAAACGAACTCCATTGAAAAAAATGCTTAAAGTGTAGCGGAGAAGAAAATATGTGAAGGCGTTGAGCTTTTATTTTAATTTATTGATATTGTCCTCTAGTTTTTGCGCAATTATTTTCATTCCATTTCCGAAAATATTTTTTTACACGTTTTTTACTTATTGCAAAACAAAAATCGTGTGCAGCTATTATACAAAATAAATAAGAAAAGTAAAAATGCACGTCAGCAGAAATAATAAATGTGTAAGCTATTAATAAGAAAAAGAAACAAATAGCTAAATAATAGTAATATTAATAATTAACTTGAATAAGGCCATATTTTAGCGTATTGACATTTAATCTGTAAAACGCAAAATTCATAAACTAATCAACATGGCGAGAATTCTTTTTTTCATAACTGTTCAGCTGTTGTTGTTGTGTTATATGAATAAGCATAAATTCCTTTGCACTCTCTACACTCAATTTGATAATGAGAGAACAACCGGTGTTATGTAGTAACACACACATGTAGTTGTATGTAGTCTGTATTGATTGGAACGAGAAATTGAAAAATAAGCTATGTGCGTTGCAATAAAATGAAAACATTAGAATAGCTTTACAGAAAGAACGTTATACGAATTAAACGAATTTCACAAGGAATTTGCAAAAAACAAAAAAAAGCAAAAGTTTTTTTGCTGGTTAAGATTTTAAGCAAAGCTGTCTCTCTTAACGACTCTGTAACACGCTAATGTACAGTTAAGATTTTTAAAGCGTCAGTAAACAAACGAAATAGTTGTGACAAGAATTATTAATAAAAGGTTTTAACGTAAGGAATTTTGTTGTCTAGAAACAAAAAAGGAAAAATATGTAAAAGTTAATTTTATAAAAGAAAAGGGGGATAAGAGAAATCAATAAGAAATTTTGTGAAATGAAGTGTGCAAAGTCAAGAAACTGCAAATCAATAGCAAATAGGGATGTTTAATGCTCTTAATAAATATGGGAAAAGAGATAAATAATTGTAATAATGATTAACTTAATCAAGCCTACGGTTTTGTATATTGGCATTTGCCTCAAAAATATAAATCATAAACTAAAAAACATGGCGTGTTTTTTTGCCGTTCGTAACGGTTGTTGTTATTGCGTTAAGTGAGTAAGCTTAAATTCCCTTGCTGTGGTGGTGTGTAAATACTCGCTATTGTGGTGTCATGCGAGGTATGCATAATAAACTTGCAGCCACCACGAAGCTCTCAGGGGGTATAGTGAAGTTACAAGCCCTGTATGCCGAAAATATCCAATGATTTTTGACCGTCACGCCTTCATTGCTATCTTCTCTGGACTGTGGAGTGCTACGTTTCATCAGTTAGAAGCGGAGTATCAATGCATGTTGGTTGGAACAAAGACACCTACACATGTAAGGTGTAGTATTGTAAGGACCTTTCCGATCCATTTTCTGGGGTTGGGGCAGCTCAGCGGCCCAGGAAAACACTAGAACATTTATATTTTACAGGGATCTTTATTGTTCGGTTTTTATATTCCACTTTTATTATTACGACTATCCACGGCGACGGTAAAACTAACACTAATTCTAAATTATTCTAATTTATTCTACTCTACCCTAGCTTTAACCTACACTTATTCTAACCCTATTGTTATTCTGTTCCTAAACCCATTCCTATTCTTATTCTATTCCTATCCTATTCTTATGCGAATTTACTCTAACTTAAACTAGTACTCTCTCTCCCCCACCAAAGACGCAGAACCCGTGAGGCCAAAACCTGTTGTCTGAGCAGAGCAGGGTGCTGGTGTTGGTGGTACGACTTTTCAACGTCGGAGTGTCGAATCGTTGACCGTTGGTCCCTCTCTGGCTCTCGTGTACCTTTGGCTTTCCGACATTGGGTTGCCGGACCGTTGGCCAGGGAGGTACCGTTTGTGTCAACGTTGGCCACTATGGACTCGCAATGGGTTGACAGACCCTTGGCTGTGGGTGACTTATTGTTGCCAATTTGTCGTTGTTTGTAGTTGGGGTAGTTGTTATTGCTGTTGTGATTATAGTTGTGTGAACTTTTAGGCTTGGTTTGTTGCGGCAGTGGCATCTGGAAACGTTTTGTGTTTGCGGCGATAGCCACCTGTGCCGTTGACGTTGCGTTGGTAAATGTTAATGCTCCGATGATTTTGTTGTGGCTGTAATGCCGTTGCTTGCAACTGTTGTCGTTGTTGTTCTTGATGTAAAAGTTGGTGTTGTTGCAGTGACGCCATTGGTACAATCAATGCGCTGCTCGGTTGGCGTTTGTTGATGGTGTTGCTTATGTAAACATTGGTGAGGTTGTCGTGACGAAATTGTCGTGTTGTCGGAACGTTATTATTGCGGCGATATGCTGCTCGGTTGGCGTTTGTCGTGCCCGTTGCTGATGTTATTTATGCAGGTGGCGGGCTACCCCAGCGCCGATGAGTACGCCGGCGGCCGGACTGTTCGGCTGCTTGCTCTCCCGGCAGCAGACGGTGATCACATACAGCTTCCTGTCCAGCTATAGATTTCCTCCAACGTACGATATTTCATGGTTTTATGGACATGTTGTTGACGTTCACATATTTGTGGCCTTTTCCATCAGGTCAGTGATTTCATAAGCTAACGGTGGGGGTGGCACAGGCAGCGCATGCCCTATAACGTTTGCTTACAGGGATGGTTGATTATGCAAAGCAGATTGCTGTTGCAATTGACTACTACTGTTGGTGATATCTCCCTTCATACGGTTCGGTAGAGGTGAATGTGGAAGAGTTTGTTTGGCTTCTGCTTCATAAGAGATTTCGCTTTCATTACCAATGACCTTTATGTTTCCTGCTGTTCCATTTTGTTCGCCCGTTATTGCCGGAGGCATACCTGACGTCAGACGGCCATTTGATGAGCAGCCGTTAAAATTGTTGTTTGCATTTTTCTATGCATACCGCCTTTGCTGCGTGGGCATCACTGGGGTAGCTTGGCTGGTAGGGATTGTCGTTGTTGACGTTGTTCTTGTTGTTGAATTCATTGTAGTTGTTATGATGCTATTGTTATGATTGTTATATTTTTTTGGGGTACTGATCTCTGTTGGTACTTCCTGTTGTTGTTGGGGCTACTGCTGTTGTGGTGTCTCCCGTGATGTTGTTATCCTGAGTTGCTGTTGAGGCTAACTTGATTGTTCCAAGATGGGCGCCGTATCATCAGGAGTGGCATTTGCCTTCTCTTGACGGAGGGTCGTATCAGCACTCGTGTACCTGGGGCTTTCCGATATCGGAATGTCAGAGCGTCGGCCAGTAGGCATGAGTCGTGTGTGAACATTGGAAGCTATAGGGCTCGCAATGTGTTGATCAGACCTTGGCGGTGAGTGAAGCCTTGGAATAAGCGTTGGCTCTTCGAAATCTACTTGTTTCTCCTTCGAGCATGCGTGACTGATCTCATAGGCTGCTAGGAACCCCGGCGTTGCCAGGTTGACTTGTTCGCGGTGGCTGGTCTCGTAGGCCGCTGTGGGCCCCGACTCTACCAAGTGAGGGTTGTAGTAAGAGGCATGGCGCCGTTGACCTCCCTGAGGACGATTTTTTGTAGGCCCGGATGCTGCATTTGTACTCTTGCGGGCTTCATTGCAAGGGAGGCGTAGATTTCGACGGGTTGGAGGGCTTCGCTTCGTACCGCTGCGCAGTGGCGCTTCTAAAATTTACCTGCTGCGAGGTGGATTGCCGCTATTAACTTTCAGCGCAAAAGAAGAGCATTGCGTTGGTAAATCGTAAGTCTCGTTTCTGTGGGTTGTTGTAAGATGCCTTCCTTGACATGGCTGCGTAATAATTGGCCTGGGTTTAACCATGAATCTATCTTGTGCTGTTTCGCGCTGTAGGCGTGGTGCCTTCGCTAAGCTCGGGGAAGCAGGTACGTCTCGCTGTTGGCAGCAGTTGTTGGTTCTTACGCCTCGTCGGTCGCAGATCCAGCAATGCAAGACCTGGGGCTCGGACAATTGAGGTGGTGGTGTCCACTCCGGGCACATTGTCGGCACGCCGTGGTTGTATTTATTCGCTTCGTTTGCGGCATTGAGTCCGGTGCTCACGCACTTTTGCTAAGCAGACCGCACCATCGGTCGTCTGGCTGGAATTCTCGGTGCGTCTCACGGGGGCTTCACGTGACAAGTTGTCCATTGGAATCGCCTCAAAATCGCTGGCGAGTTCCATGAGTTCGTCTAGATTGGCGAAATCTCGTCCCCGTATGTACCACATGTAATCGGGTTGCGCATTCGTATAGATGCGTTCCAAATTCTGCTCTTCTGTCGTTGTGGTATGGCGCATCAGTTCTTGCAGGGCCAGCACGTAGTCTTGAAATTTCTCCTTCGGTCGCTGGGTGCGTCGCCGAATGTCATCTTCGAGCCGGGTGAAGTATCACGGTGGCAGGAAGAATTTTAGAAAGTCGACTTCGCACTTCTGCCAGGTCGTCCAGTGTTGGTTGTTGCTGTGATACCACGTTAAGGCTCGATCATCACCATGGTGGCTGGCAAACGGTCTTTGTGGGCGCTGGATGCCTCTGCTAGCTCTTTGATCCGCTCAGGGAAGGCAAGCAGCTCATTATGGCCGGTAAAGTTGAGGCCCGATTTGCTGACTGCTTCGATGACGGGTCTCGTGTCGACCGCTGTCGGAAAAACAAGGTGTGCTCCGTCAATCGAGGCGGCGAGCTGCGTGATTTCGCCGCTTTTTTGTCTGACGCCGAGATAGTGCGCTAGCGTGCCGGTGCAATTTTGCTATTCGGTGAGGTGCTGGAGAGGGTGATCGCGATAGTCGAAACAATGTTGAGCCAACCTTGAAGTCATGATGGCGATGGTGCAGTTGCCGCGAGCTTGAGTAAAGTTAGTAATGCGCATAATGAAAAAATGGGAACTGCACTGGGCGCTCTGATATTCTCTTTTCTTTTGAATGCTTTCTTGTTTTTTTCTTCTTTTTGCTGATTTTCTTTTTTTCTATTTATTTGTTTTATTTTTCCCTTACTGTATCTTGTTTGCTATTATTTTTTGTTGCTTGTGATTTGTTTGGTTTTTATTTTTTGTTTGGCCCGTACAAATTTCTATGGGGGATTAGTAGCTTATATTTATATGTTCGCTTATTTTTTATTTACAAAATGATTTGTTATCTTGACTGAACATTGGAATATTTTTCGTATCTTGTATTTTCTTTTATTGTATTTTCAAATTTTTTGAGATTCCTTCATTTGAAATCGATCACCACGTTGGCGATATGTGCACCCGTATTGGAGCTTTCCTTCAAGCATATTTGTCCTTAACTTGCAAGAAATAGTTACGAGCAATATTTTCTAAATGCTATGACAAGATTAATCTCATAATCAGAAGAAATTATAAAAGCGTTGGTACACGTCATAGAAAAGTGGCGAGAATGTAATGAGATCTGTGATTTTTCAAATTCGTTAATTTGAATTTTCCTTTTATTTTAGGTTTCTCTCTTTATCTCTTATTTCTTCATTCCTTTTACACATTCATTTTACAAGTCTCTCTCTCGTATTTCGAAATGGTGGCATCCACAGAGTCGAAATGTTCAATGTCGACGTTTGGAAATGGATTTAGCTGGTTTGCGCTGTGCCGAACTTAATTAAGTTTCACCGACTGTTGAATTGAGCACGGTCTATAGATGAGAAGTTTTATATTTTTTTCCTGAGTTTTCCTCTCATTTCTTTTCCAACCAAATTGATCGTCTAGAAATTTGGTTGCAATAGCAAAATCCTATATATTGTGCCCACAAACACTCTTACAAATGACGTGCGAAAATAATAGCAACGTAATAAGGACAATTTATATTCTCGTAAGGAATTTCACTTTCGCTATAATTATTTACTTTTTATTTCACGAATTTCCCGATTAAATATTTTCTTTTCTTTGTTTTATTTGCAATTCTCGTAACTCATGAGCGTTCCTATTCTACTAGCTCTCTCTGATTATTGCATCTATTCCTATTATGATGCTATTTTTTAGCGTAAATCGCGGTAGTATCCGATTTGTTGGCTAGGTATTTTATATTCGTCAAACGACGGGGCGGATAAACGTCGGTAAAAGCCTCACATTTCTCTAACTGGTCGTAGTTTCCGCTGTCTGTTATTAGAAAATTCGGAACAACACCGATCTGAATTCATGCAGTAACTTTAACCGATACCACGAATAGATGTGAGTGGTGGTGCGTCTCAGCCATTAACAAAAAGCAGATTGGTTTTAATGGCCTGTGCTGTAGCGCGCACCCACACGTCGTTTGCTTACTGACCTGAACTCTCACCCTGTTGTTGTAATGGAGGTACCTGTTGTTGTTGTTGTTGTCCTTAATGTTGATGAAGATGTTGTTGTTGTTGTTGCTGCGGGTTGGGATGGGAATGACGTTGAAGGTTCGCTGGCAGTTGTCTGGTGGCTTAAGTGCACCGAACCTGCCTTCAACTGTGCTTGCTGTTGCGGTTGTGGCTGTTGTTGATGAACAGAATTGATGATGGAACTGATGATGGTGTTGCTGCTGCTGTTGTTGCTGTCAACTTAAGCATATTCTTTTTTTTTTTTTAATTGTTCAGGCACCTGAAAGAAAAAAAACATTAATTCTTATTTTATTTATTGTTAAAAATAAAAATTGTGGTTTCAAATTCTTCCTGCATAGGTTGGCGTACTCTCCGCTCTTGCCGCTGCTGTAGTTATTGTTGTTATAGTTGTTATTAGACATTTCGCAAGGAGCGTCGGACGATATTTTGAAAAGCAAGTTATACAATGATAACTTTAAAAGCAAAATGAAGCACCATGATGAGCTTTGTTGTTTTACATATATTAGTGTCACTATTTGCCTTTTCGCTTTTCTTTTCGTAGGTATATCAGTTGCAATGTTTATTAGATCCTTTTCTCTTTTTTTTTACAATGTCTGGGGCGTTGGTTTGCTTGCTTTAGAGTTCATTCAAATTGTCTGTATTCTTTCCTTTTTTTGCTGTCTTCTGTTTTTTCCACTTGGCACTTTTTCGCCTTTTTTTATATTTTTGGTTTTTTTTTTTCTTTTGCCTTCTTTTGTTTTATGTCACTTGCACTGTTTTTGCGTTAAGCTTTCGTGCGGCCGACCCGCACAGTTTTGCTACCGTTTTTCTAATGCTCTCATATATTCTCAGTCATTTTGCCGACCACGATCAATCCGCTTTTCTGTGGTTTTTCGCCGTATAGCGGATTTTAGGCGATGACCTTGCGGTACTTTATTTAGCACAGGCTCTTATGTGCCTTTGAATGCCCGGCGTTGTTGTTGCGTCTCTTTTTTCGTATGTTTGTCAGCTTCTGTGCTTGTTTGCTTATTATTATCGATCATGTGTGTGTGGATGCCTTTGCATGCAATTGTAGTAAAGTGCATTTCATCCCTTATTTCGATAAATTGCTTATTGTTTGTTTTGTTTTTTTTTTCTTTCCTTTGTTGTTTAAACGTATAGTCAAAATTAAACAATTTTTTTTTGCTATCGTATTGCTCACGAGCAATGTTTCGTTTTGTCCTTTTTTTTTTTAAATATTTTCCTTTTGTTTGTCTAATGCTGTTTTGCTTATTTTTTTTGTATGCTTTGCCATGAAAAACTTTATTTTTATTTAATGGTGATATCGGCTGTTCTTTTGTGTTTCTTTTTTTTCACTCCACTTCACTCCCGTTTTCTAAGATAAAGGTCCCTGCTCGGACGCTACCTGTGAGGGGCTTTCTGACCTGTTTTCTGGGGCTGGGGCATCTCAGCGGCCCAGGAAAACACAAGAACATTTATATTTTACAGGGATCTTTATTGTTCGGTTTTTATACTCCACTTTTATTATTACGACTATCCACGGCGACGGTAAAACTAACACTAATTCTAAATTATTCTAATTTATTCTACTTTACCCTAGCCTTGATCTATTCTTATTCTAACCCTATTCTTATTCTGCTCCTAACCCCATTCCTATTCTTATTCTATTCCTATCCTATTCTTATGCTAATTTACTCTAACTTAAACTAGCACTCTCTCTCCCCCACCAGAGACCCAGAACCCTTGAGGCCACAACGAGGGACCACTTTGGGTCCTCACAGTATATTTGAGTAACGGACAATTGCCATGTATACGTACTATATGTAAGTGCGAGTTTAGTACCGCTGAGATGGAGTGTGCGTGGGCGTGCGTGTGGGTCAGAATACGGGGAATACGGACTAACGAACAAAGAATGGACTGACGGCCAGAGAACAGTAAAGAAAACGGGCCTTTTAGAGGGATTTACAGCATATTTCGGGTTACGTCCTGTGAGGAAGATTAGTTTTTAAAGAAAAATATGTCATACATGAAACTGAGAACAGCTAGGCAAACCTATAAAGCTATAAAGCACGACGACATGGATGTAAATTGATCATGAGTGTATACACAACGGAAGGACGGACTTTTATTAAACGAACAATCACCCTACAAGTCAGACATATTTGGGGAAGAGCAATTGTTACACAATTCTTAGGTAAGTAATGGCTGTAATATAAATTGTACCTTTGGTCCATTCAACGTCTACATTTTAATTGTTGCTTGCAATCTATATGCAAACAAAATAACACTAGGTTTGTGCACTTTATTTTGCTTATTCATTTATTTACTGTTTTGCTTGTTTTCAATTCAGTTTCAGAATGAACTCCAGCTAAATTAAGTAAAATAGCTAAATAATGTAGTCAAGAATGAATATGCAGAGAAACATAAGGTTACATGCATAGAACGTAATGTGACTTAGTCACTATAATAACACGCTTAAATATAAGATAGTAATATCAAGAGAACAAAGGAAACATACTTGCTAATTCCCAAACAGGCCAGAAATGAAGAATGATAAAAAGCGTTGGGGTAAAAGAAAAGCCGACTTGGACTGGCTTCAGGTTGGCGAATCAAATCGAATATACAATTTTTTATTAATCTTAGACCTGAATATCAACTAATTGAGTTAATAAATATCACACCCGTAAGGTACATGCATTATGTAGCGTTTTTTTATGATACGAATAGAGCCTGCTGGCGAAACAAAGATAATAAATATCGTTAGATTTTGTAACGTCCGCGAGTAAAATTCAGGGGAGGGGTTGGTCAGTCTGCTTTTACCGCAAGAGTCACAATAACGGCATGTCGTTATATAACATCGCGTGAATTTGCGGGTTATTCTTTTTTTTTACGCAAAAAAAAAAATGAAAAATAAATCATGCGGAGAGATTAGGTTTTGCCTTGATTGATTTGGCTGCTAAGGAGAGTCGCGCAAGAACAGCCAAACGCGCAGCATCGTCGATTCCGCAGATCATTTTCAAATCGCATCTTAAGTTTTAGCTCTAAAACAAACTCTTAAATTAAAACAATTTTAACTTTAAAATAAAGAATAGGTTTAATCAAAATATAAAAAGGAAAAAATATAGTATGTTGTAAGTTATAGACGGTTTTACACATAACAAAAACAAAGTTAGTGACCCCTAAGAAGTGTTGTGTCATAAACGCACATACGAGCAAAAATGTGTGATACAATACATACATGAACAGTTTGATCTATTTCAATATGAGGCATTGAGCGAGATAAGAGCTGAGAAAATTTCGAAATAAAATATTAAAGAAAAGTTTTCCAAGAAAAAAATGGAAAAAAAATGTTTTAAATAACTCAGGTGAAAAGCGTAAGAATATACCTTTGTAAAAAGAAAAGAAAAAAAGAAAATATATATGAGAAAAAACGGAATTGGTGGTACTACAAAACTACAACGAAAAAGATAAGCATGAAACGGCATTGAGTATTTGTTAATAATATTCTTGAAAAGAAAAAGAAACTTTCAAGAGCAGGGAATTTCAACCTTTTTCTACTGCTTTACTTTGTTTTCTCTTATGGTTTGAACGAAGAAGTAAACAAATGAAATCTAACATTTATTAAAATCAGCACTTTGTGAGAAATATAAAAAGAAACGATATGTGTATATGTGAATATAATTGCAAATATTATATGACCTGTTTACCATTATTAAGCCATTAAATAAGCTAATTATGTACATGATGAAAGAAATAAATAATATATGTATATATATATATATGTATATATAAGAAATTAAATACACATACCCTTAGTTACAGTTAACTAACAGCAATAAGTGATCCATTTTTTTTAAACTCATATAAATGCCTTTATATCAATAGCGAGAAGCAAAACGAATCAGAACCGAAAGAAAAGAAAACACAAAGAGTAAATTTTGTTCTACTAGAGAAATGAAAGAGTTTTTAAGCACCTAATGTTGAGACATGTAAAAAAGTTGATTTGTAAAATTGTCAAAATTTGTAATAAACCAACAAACAGTGAAAATAAAATACTTGCAGTTTTATTACTAAGGTTTGCTAGAAGCACGTATGTAAAACGGAAAACAAAGCTATCAGTGAAATTGCCCATGAAATGAATCAAGATATGAAGAAGTGGAACATTCCAAAGAAGCTAACTTACTCAACAGTGAAAATAAAATACTTGCAGTTTTATTACTACGATTTGCTAGAAACACGTATGTAAAACGGAAAACAAAGTTATCAGAAAAATTGCCCATGAAATGAATCAAGATATGAAGAAGTGAAACATTCCAAACAAGCTAACTTACTCAGGGTGAAAAACTAGGAACATTCACAACGTTTGAGATGAATTGCTGATGAATTGATTCTCGAGCAAACGTGTAAAAACTCGGTTTAACCAAAGAATAGCTGTAAAAGAAAAGCTGGAGGATGTTTTAAAAATATTTGATAACCACCTTATGTGCCGTTGCTACCACTGAAGAAGGTGCTTACTGGAGGAAGGGTAAGGAAGCGCAGTCGTTCTTTTCGTTTGGACAAAATGCGTGCTACCGCAGCAGCTGGCATGCGCCGAGGGTGAGCGCATGAGGAAAGGTAGGGGGACATTAGACGGATACAGACGGACGAAGGAAACACCAACGGATGATGTACCGGACAGACGCCATAATTGTATAATGGGAGTAGAAGACCTTTTGTTTTATTTTGTTTTTATTTCTTTTTACCAGTTATTTTGGTTTTATTACTAGTTAATGTTTCTTTTTGTGATGCGGAATTACGGGCCGGGTGCAGCTGCCCTACCGATCAATAGCTAGGTCGCGCTACCACAATAAATTGCGTTACAAATGGTGCCCAACGTGGGGCCAGTTAAACAGCTTTTTTTTCAAACTATACCATACAGCTGCACACGTCTGCACCACCCACGTACACAAAAATTAAAACATTACAATTTTTTAAATAAAAGCCTAAGTGCTGTTTACTAAGAAACTAATAGCTAAAATTAATCTCCGCTTCTCAAGTGAAGGGAATGCTATCAATTGTTATCTGTTTTCAAAATGCAGCAACGTTACATCCACGGCAGATTACTTTTGTAATAATGCGAGCGGGGCTTTGCTCGACCAGCTTCATCATTACTTAAAGAGTCTGTATGAGTATAGCCTACTCAATTCTATTTTTGGAATTTATTTATTATCGTGTCCGAGATAGACACTAACAAACAAAAATAAGACCGTTCTGTACGGTCTATTTAAATGACAAAATGATAACAGGAAAACTAATTGGTTGGCATGAGTCGAACAAATGGTGCATCTGGTCGCACCAACTTGTTTATTTGGTTCTTCCAGCGCTTGCACCTGGAAGAAACCGCTATGAATAGATAACGATCAATGTGTAGCACAAGGACGAATTTTATTGTTAAAAATGTAGATTATAAATTACAATTCTTATAAACTAAATAGAATACACAATATAAGTACAATATATTGCATTTTGCGATTATTTACTTCGGAAATATGAACAGATTAAAGTGTGTCACAAAAATGCAACATAACCAAATTAATATAAACAACGACGACACACTTCAACGTCTGGATTATGTAATCTGCGATATCGTTGTCTATGGTCAGTTATGCTAAAACAGACCAACACAGAAACATGAATATGCAACTGCAAGTGCATGAACAAATCGAACAACGTTATGTTAATAGATGCATATACAACCAAACACGACTGTGTAAATGAAAAGAATAAAATGGATTGACTTGAAATAAATAGCGCGAATAAAAACACACACTTAAATCTAAACAGTGTCTAAAGCTGTGAATTAAAAATAGGCTGGCAAGAAAGTGGTAATATATGCACCCGATCTTATATCAACGTTCTTTGCTCGTCCGTTAATTTGTCGCATGTTTTCTCTGTTTACGTCATTGTCAATTTTCTGATCTTCATCTGTCCTGTGTCCATTAGTCGATATGTGTATACCAATTTGTGCGTTCAGTCTTTCTCAATAAAGTAATCGTGCACATCTATCGCAAATTTTATTCTCTCTAACAATATTTTTATTATAATATGTAATAATAATAATAATAACAGTTCATGTTAAAAAAATTGATTTATCTTTGGTTCAACTCCATTTTTGTAATTACGAAAAACAAATTTTCAGTATCATATGGTAAGCACATCGATTTTTTTTTTGTTTTGTTTAAAATTTCCGTTTTGTTTTAAATTTATTTGAGCGGTAGTAGTATACATTGTATATCTTGAAAAAAAAAGAATTTACAGTTCACCAAATTTTGATCTTATATGACTTTCAAAAACTCACCGTTCATTAACATTGTTTGTGTGCACAGTTTAGCCTTTCTTTTCTTTTTTTTAGCTTCCATTGTATCGCCATTTAAAATTTTTTCAAGTTTTCCTTTAACTTTTCTTTGGTTCAAGGGTTAATAAGTGTTCTTTTTTAATCCTATTTCCGTTCTTACATTCTAGCAATGCTTTTTAAATGCAACAATTATTAACAATTTTACATTTGTTACCACAAAAATTTTTTATTTATTCACAGTGATAAATGTTAAAGTTGACTTAATTTGATTGTAGCGGGAAAAGTTTATAATTTAACTATTTTCATTTTGCTTTCTAACGCTTAATAATTAATAGTACGGTGCACTAGTATTGACGTAAGTTTCGGTAATTGAAAGATGTGTTGATCGGAAAATGTCTTCTTTTTACAATCCACCAAACCTGGCTGCTCATTGCCCATCATATTTTATGTCTAAGCTTCGGTCTTGCTCTCCTTGAACTTCTCACTTTTAAGGATTTCTTGGTATTTTTCACGCTTGAATGTCCTATGTTTGTTAATCTAGCAATGTATATATGGGAGTACAATATAAGAGCAATGTCCCAATTCCTTTAAGCAATATCTACCTTCACATTGCACAGGCAGACTTTTTCTTATTTCTTTTTATAATTCTTTTCTCCTTCCTTAGCTATAAGAAATTTGTAGTTAAGGAGGAAAATTATAGAAAGAGAAAGTATTAGCGGTATTCAGTCATTTTATAGATTAATGCCCTTTGGTTATGATTAAAGGCAAACACAGACCGTCAGGAACCCTTTACATATATGTAAGCGGACGTGACAACTTAGACAGAAGGTAGGATTCAGCAACGCTCAAACAATTTCGGAAGTACGATTAGTTCTGCGATACATTTATAGTTCTCAACCCGACCTCAACTAGCATTTTTGTTAATCAGGATCAGAAAGCTACTTTTGTAATATGTTGAGAAGGTGAAACTCAAGACTTAATTGCAAAAGAAAAACATCCAGCAAAGATTCGCCCAAACAATTTCGGAAGTACGCTTAGTTTTGCGAGGCATTTATAGTTCTAACTACTCGTCTACTACCATTTTTATTAATCAGGATATGAAAGCTATTTTCCTAAACCCCTGAAAACACGCTTGTTATCAGAGAAAGATTAATGAATCTTCTTAGAATATGACACTGTAAATTAGCAGCAGCCTTTACAATAGATGAAGAGACACCATCAGGACTATGTGCATCAGTATACTTGAGTTTCTTCAGGCTATAAGGAGTATAGTAACATATAACATAATAAAGTAAAGTTTTTAACTTTATACAGGTAAACAAATGAAGGATCTTAGTCGTCAGGTAGGGAGCTGAGTTGGAAGGTAATGAGGTAAATTTTCGCTTAGAGTTGTCAAATTTGATAAAATGTTATAGGCTTATAAACAGTTAAGATTAATTTTCAGAATGTATCTTGACTAAGTATTATGGTTCAGAGGACTAAATTAATGCTTTTAAAACACGCTCTTGATGAATTTCTTGTGCACCAACTCTTTTTATTTTGAGTGACTTTAATTGTCCATTAAACCAAAGTGGGGCTGATTATCGTGGAAGTTGAGGTCTCAAGCATGTTTGCAATCGTTCAGGGGCTATTTGCATCCTGGATCTGTTCTTGTTGGGGGTGTTCCTCTGTTCTAGCTGTGTACATGCTTTTTTTTTCTCTGTTTTCATTTATTTATGCATGAATTATTATTTTTAACTTTTTAATGTATTTTAAAGTTTACTTTGTTACTATTATTCTTCTTTTTTCTTCATTTTTGTAGTATACTAGTTTTAAAATAATTAATATAAGATTTTCTTATTGAATTCAAGTGGTATTTTCTTAGTTGAATTTCATGTATGGAGGTGAATAATGTTGGTTTTATCGTTAAGTTAGAAATTGTCACAATGTGAAATTGTAATGGAACACAGTAAACGAAGAAGATGGACACTCTGTTGCTGCAATTAATCAAATAGCTATATTGGAAGATTATCTTTCAGATGAAGCCACCGGTTCCACACATCCTTAATCAGCGTGGCAATTCCACGATACTATAATTGAAATCCCACCTCGATGGGCGTAGACGCTTCAACAACTTTACGAATGTACGACAAATACTCCATGGAGTCATATTCCGCGGAATATACGAGATTATTACAAAAATCTTTATTTTACACATAATTATGCACACACATTCTAACGGCCGCGAACAAACCTCGGGTAGGGTGCCTGTCGGTCTGTATCAACCGCAAGCAGCGGAATAGCGGCATGCCGTTAGACAAAATCATGCGATTTTGTGGTACCGCTAATAAATCGCATGATCTTGCGGTATATGTTTATTTTATTCTTTTCTGTTTTCCTTGCTTACAAGTACAGGCAAAAATCGTATGATTTTGCGGTATCTTTGCTTGCTCTTGCAAGTACACGCAGAATCGTATGATTTTGCGGTACTCCTTTTTTTCCCCCTTTTGCTCTTGCAAGTACAGGCAGAATCGTATGATTTTGCGGTACTCCTTTTTTTCTCCTTTTGCTCTTGCAAGCATAGGCAAAATCGCATGATTTTGCGGGATCTATGCTTGCTCTTGTGAGAGTAACGGCAAGCCGTTGTAGAGAGAGCAACAGGAAGAAGAAGAGGGAAATTGAGTAAGAAGGAGAAGTCTGTCTGCGTTTTAAAATTTAAGTCAGAGGGGATAGTTTTAAGTTGAGTTGGGTTCTAGTTGAGTTGCAGTGTAGACCTCAACGAGTGCGCTTGCTTTTCTATTGTTTTTTGATTGTACTTCTGAGCCATGGTTGTTTGTTTCTATTTCTGAAATATGGGCTCAAACTGAAAATCGAAATTCAAAAAAAAGGATAACTTGTAATTAAAACCTCAAATAACAGAAAAAAAAAACAATAAAAAAAAGAAGGTGGAACAATTAAAAGAAGCATAAGAGAAGCCAGGCAAGAGTAATGGCTACACCGTTCTTTCAATACGTTTTTTTTTATCAAACAAGAAGCAAAAAAGTTTTCTTATCAACAGAACAATGTTTTATAATAAAAAATAGAAAAGGATTTACATAAACAAAAAAAAAAAGAAAAAAAAATAACCAATACAGCAATTTGACAAAGTAAACGCAATTGGAGTAAAGAAAAAAAAAAAACTGCACGGCTTAAGAAATTTGTTCGGAAGAGAAATTAATTAAATAAGATAAAGAAAATCGTAAAAATTATTTATAAAAACTCAGGAAATTGCTAATAAAAAAGTTCTTCAACATTATCATCAAAAAGATCCCAGTTTATTATTGCAAACAGCGTTTTCCCGCGTGCACCTACGCACACAGCAATGGAAATTAAAGTTTGTATGGGAGTGGAAAAGGCTTAATAGAAAGAGGAGCAGGGATTGCGGATGTAGCAGCTACCGCGGCCGACACTGCACCGACGCCGATGCTTGTATTGTAAGTCATTTTTAGTCTATTTAATTTTTTTGTCCGCGATGAGTGGCTAAGCGCGGGCTGCCACCGCTGTGGCTGAGACGAAGGGGTGTGCATATGATGGCACTGTAGGGAGGACTCCAGACGGTTACAGACTGACTTACGGTGGACAGACGGACGGTAGACAACCGACGGGACCTATTCATCTTTTTCTTTGTCAGGAAAATATAAATGCTCTGCCGATATAGCTAAGACCGTGACAAAGTGGCGCCCAACGAAAACCGACCTAATAAAAACTTTATACTAATTTGTAAATTAATTAAAGAAAATTTTTTTTTAAAGGAAAAAAAATTAATTAGAGAAAAAAAGGGGAAAATTTTTTCTTTTATTGTTTAAAGTTGGTCGCCATATAAGACCTATGACAAAGCGGCGCCCAACAGAATAGTTAACCCAATATTTTGATTGATATTACTCTTTTTATTTTTTTTTGGTGATTTTCTTCATTAGTGCCGTTATGGCGTAATTTTAATACGAACGTTGGCCGCAGAATTATGACAAAGTGGCGCCCAACGCGAAGTGACCTCATAAAAAATCTTGTACTAATTTGTGAATTAATTAAAGAAAATTTGTTTTTAAAGAAAAAAAATTAATTAAAGGAAAGAAGGGAAATTTTTTCCTTTTGATTAAAGTTGGTCGCCATGTATATCATGACAAAGTGGCGCCCAACGAAATAGTTAACCCAAGTATAAAGTTTAAAATAATTAAAGAAAATTTGTAAGAGTAATTAAAGGAAAAAAAGGGAGAATTTTCTTCTTTTAGTGGTTAAAGTTGGCAGCTATAACATGACAAAGTAGTGCCCAACAAATCTACCCTATTAGACGTGTACATGTACATGTATAATCCTGTAGTAATGATTTCTATTACAACCATTAATGATGCATACATGCGTGTATATATGTATTTTTATATGTATACGCTGCTAAAATGTAATACTTTTGTGATAACACAATTTTGCATACCTATACATACATCTACGCGATCTACGTTTGAAGCGAAGGTAGCATAAGAAAAAAGTCACTTGGTTAGATAGCAAGTTAGCGTCCCTTCCAGTACAAACTACAGTGTTCTTGTAGGGATAATATAATATTTTGGGAAAAAAAAAGGGGGGGGGGGCCCAAATTTTAAATAAAAATTTTTGTTGTTCCTTTCCTTGATTTGCTTAATTACTCTATACTGTCATTTCAGGTTGTCTGTCTGAAGTTACAAATGCAGTTCACAGGAAAACAGTGAACCGTGAAAGTTTGATTTCGATTTTTGATTATAATTTCTAGTTTCATCTTGTCACCTCGAATGTTAACCAATTTCAACACATATATATATATATATATATATACAGCTCCTTAGCTGCGAGGTATTTCAATGTGTACAAAAAACATCCAGGTTATGGTTTACTTTTTTTATGATCCCCTTAAGATTTCTAAATTACAACTTGGAATAGAAATGTTAACGCCTTTCAAAGCTATGTGTCTGTTCTCTTTTTAATAACCGAACCTGCTAAGTTTGTCTGATGAGAAAGTTTTTTTATTTCATGAATATTTACAAAGAATCTAGAACTAATACCATATACTCAGTAGTAGGGACTCGCAAGTAAAGAGTTGGAGCTATATCGATAAGAGGCATACGATGCGCTCTGCAATTGTCTTATTGTGACAAGCAACCCAGCCGAGAATCAATTAAAGTAATTTTGAAAGTAGATGATTTTTTTTTTGTTTGCTATAGGGTTGAGTAGATTGATGGATGGGGGGGTGAATGGCCCTCTCAGAATAAATTGTTTATTTTTCCCAACGCGAAATATATATAACGATAATAGTATAGCGCAAAGGTAATAGTACAGAGTCAAGACAAATTCAACTTATGTTACAAATAAATCTATTTCCTCGCGTGATAGATTCAATTGGTTGCTTTAGTGCAAGGTGGCTTCGCTACACAAAGTGGCGCCTGGCATCAGGTCAACTTTATTTCGTTGAATTTTACCGAAGTAACGGGAGGATTTGCTAGATTTCCTTTTTAGTAATTGTATTGGGTAATGTTTACAAAAAAAATATAAAAAAAAGTAATAATGACAATAATAAATAGCAATAAAAAGAGGAGGGTTCGCCAAACTGTTATCGCAGTTCTGTCACTCCGGCGTGGATCTGTTGGGCAGGGCGGCAATATAAAGGGGGGTTC
>NW_023998465.1:54853-64892 GCF_014805625.2 Glossina fuscipes | reverse complement strand
AACTGTTATCGCAGTTCTGTCGCTCCGGCGTGGATCTGTTGGGCAGGCCGGCAATATAAAGGGGGGTTCGCCAAATTGTTATCGCAATTCTGTCGCTCCGGCGTGGATCTGTTGGGCAGGGCGGCAATAAAAGGGGGTTTCTTGAGCGGTACGCCCACCAAATCGTGCATTTAAAACACGATAGGGGTCGACTGTTCAGGAGGGGGGAAGAGTCATTTGTCGTGGGGTCCATGAAAAGTAATCGGGGGGGAACGGAACCTCATGCGCACACCCACGCCGTGCTCAGGTACAGCACGGGTGTTAAGAGATACGATATAAAAGAAGCAAATATAAATAAATATAAATAATCTTTAATTTATCTTTTAATTTATAATTTTTCATTAAAAAGAGAAAAAGTGTAAAGAGATACGATATAAAAGAAGCAAGTATATATAAATGTAAATAATAGTATATAATTTTAATGTAAATAATAGTATATAATTTTTCATTGGAAAAAGAAAAAAAAAAACAAGAAATACGATATAAAAGAAGCAAGTATATATAAATGTAAATAATAGTATATAATTTTAATGTAAATAATAGTATATAATTTTTCATTGTGTTCGGTCCTGAACAACAATAGAAGAAGAAAAAATAAAATCCTTGGCGTATAGAGCATTGCTGGCATCCCCTTTAAAAGTGTACGCCCCACGAGGGTTATATATATATATAGACACAAAAAAAAAAATAAAAAATAAAAGAAACCCAGAAGATACGATATAAATTTGTACAAAGAACAATAAAAATTTACACCAACTTTTATGTATATACAAATTCCCATTCAGGATAGTAGGAGAACATAGCTCTGAAAAGAAAAAAATAATTGTAATTGAAATTTAAAGATTTGAAAATCCCTGTGCATCAAGTCACTCATATACATGTAAAGACAAAAAGAGAGAAGAAAAATATTCTCAAGCATTTATTGAAAACGAAAAGATATAAAAGAAGAAAGAAACATTTGCACAATAGAGTAAGCATACAGAAAATTTTTAACGACGAGTGCTATAGCCGCTTTGCTTGTTTCGATTCTTTCTTGTCTTGGTGGTCAGTTTGACCACATTAATTGCTTCATTGCTTCTATTGATTGCTCTGCTTCTGTTTCTTTTGTCGATTGGACTAAGTTACGGCTACGAGATCGGTTTGTTGAGTTAAGAAAGGGGGGTAGATTGGTAGTTTTTCTTCGAATTTTTTCGCCTAGTCCTAGCGGTTCTAGGGTATTGTCTTCGGGGAGTTTTGCAAAGATTTACGCTTTTACCTGTTGTACGATAGCAGTAGGGCGGAAAACGTAGCAATCGGGGGGTCTAATCTGGTATGAACCCAAGCTTCAATCCAGCCCACGCTTCGCAAACGGTAGACGAGTCTCTGGCGACCCGATTGGATCCAGTATTCCAGCGATACCAGCTCGGAGGAAACTACGCCACAGTAGAGTATCCTGCAGATAGCAGTGCAGTATCACTTTTTAACAGCCTCAGCAGAAAGCTGAACCACCTTTTCAAAATGTCAGACAACGAAACTACAGACATCACTCACAACGCCAGTGGCAACATCGCAGGTGATGGTCGCAGCGGTCACCGCCAACCAGGCCCAGCAGGAGAGACAGCTAGCTCGGATCTAGACCTAGCAAGCATGCTGAAGCAACAACACGAAATGCTCCTAAGCTGTATCCAAGAAATTAGCCACCTAAAGCAAGAGAAGTCCGCAGCAACGCAGCGAACCCAACTACGAGACAGCGAAGGGACGCAACATTTTATATTAGCAGCATCGACTTCAACACCACAACAGCAAATGCCACCCCAGTCAGTAGCGCAGCCTAGCGGCAGCCACCACCACGATCAGCAGACAGGACAACAACGGCCCAGCGATGAAAACGCCCGGAGGCGGAACATAGATCTCAATCGCTGGCACGTTAAATTCGACGGCACTGGTAAGGGTCTTACGGTCGAGAGCTTTGTGTTCCGAGTGGAACGGCTCAGGCAGCAGCACCAGATAAGCCATGAGGAATTATTTGCAGAGTTTCACTGTGTAGTGACCGGTCAGGCCAGCAAATGGTATTGGCAGCTGCTCGAAGATCGAGAAGGAGACGTCACTTTCGACTATTTCGCGCTAAAAGCTGAGCTCCTCAATCAATTCAAGACCGCAGACTCTGATTACGAATTGATTAGAAAAATCATGGAGCGGAAGCAGCAGAACGCCGAGACCTTCGAGGACTATTACGCGGAGATACAGGACCTAACATTCCGCCCCAGCACCATACCACCACACCAGCACCAGCGATCGCAGTGAGGACAGCGCAGAGCATTGCTTTCTGCCAGTCACCGTTCCATCTGATGATATGCTATGTGTGCGGTATGCCGGGAGATTATTTTCTAAGAAATCCAGCGGAAGGCACTAGAGAAAATCGATGCAGGTGTTCCTTCCACAACATGGTCTGTTTCACATGCGGCAAAAATGAGAGCTACTGCTCTTTACCCGCATCGGAAAACACCACGCTGGCGAGGCAAGCCGGGAACCCCCGCCAGACGAGACCTTACCCGGAATAACAACAACATCAACAACAGCAACATCAACAATAACCACAAAAACAACAGCAACAATAACATCAACGATAACTACATCAACAACATCAGCAACACCAACAATAACCACAAAAACAACAACAACCACAGCAGTGACAGTATTAACGCGAGCAGCAACAGGCGCAACGATAACACCAACAACGGGTCAGGACATCACCGAGTACAGAAGCTTAGCACAGAGGATCGCGGACTACCAGCAGAAGCGACACGAGATATTTAGCGCAGAGATTTTTAGAAGGCGAGCGCTCACGAGAAAACATAGGAAAATTCTGGTCTTACGCCAAAGGAGGAAGGCTTACAGGAGCAAAAGGAGATCTCAGCGCTTGTCTCCCTAGAGCACGATGACAGGATGTTTGCTCGGACCAAGGTCGACAATACCGAAGTAACCGCTCTTCTGGACACAGGAGCCAGCGTGAGTTGTTGTGGGGCCGGAGCAACGAGATTCCTCGAGAATCGAAGACATCGAGTCATTAGGCTGCAAAATCGACACGTAAAAACAGCGGATGGAAACAAGACGTCAGTGACGGGACTCATTACCTTATCCGTCGAGTGGGAGGGCGAAACCAGGAGTATTGAATTCTACATAGTACCAGAGTTGCGGCAGCAATTTTATTTCGGCATCGACTTCTGGAAAGCTTTTGGCTTATCTGTCGCCACCAAAGCAGACACTATTAATTCTCCGAGTAAATGCCAAGTTTTAGACGCCACAAGCCAAGGAAACGATAACTCCAAGAGCTACCGAAACTCATCACTTCAGCTGACTGATGTAAAGCAAAACTCTCTAGGTGAAGGTAAGGAAACATTCCCACACAACACACGCGAAAAGTTCAGCGGATCTATTGAAATCACCTCGTCAACGTCACCTTTACGTAATCAGCGTCAACAACAGCAGCAGATCCAGCTCAACAACGCTGAAACGACAATAGCAGTAGTAAGTCACCATAACCAGCTATTGCCTTCTGCGACAGGTATTAGCGACAGTGCTAGTCATGCTAATCAAAACAAACTGGCGAAACGTACACGCATCAACAAAAATTTAAGTAGCCAACATAGTACACGGAAATCTTCAAGGCCTCATCCACCTGCAACTACCGTAACAACAAATCAACATCGTCACCAATCACAGAAACAACAGCAGCTGGAACACTCGACACCAAATTATCATCCACATCAGCACCATCACCATCGCCATAGCGTGCAAGGTCAGCAACAATTGCCTTCAACCAAACAACCTGCTGGCAACAGTACTACAGGCGGTAATTTCGGCACAGATGCTACCGTAACTGCAACAGCTCAGCATAGTAAATCTTGTTTTCAGCCTGCCCCGCAAGCGTACATAAACCAGATTCCAATAAATCTAGCATCAAGCGGCCGCTCAACGATGATAAGCAGTGAATTCGAATTCTCTACCAACACGGGTGGTGGAAGTAATAATGAGGGCAGCAGTAGTCGAACACCTTTCGACTTGGCCACGGAAGCGTTAAGAGGTTCACGGCCCATAGATCGCGAAAGGTTGCTAAACTTGTTGCAAAGAATCGCAAATGAAAGTCAACAATATCGGATGCAAAATCAACTACTCAAAGGGTTGCTCGACTTACGGAATGAACAGATTAGACAGCTTAGTCACAAGGTGCAAATTCGATGACACCCACTAGAAGACAGGGCGGAAGCTAGGAGTATAACAAGCCAAAGATATTCTCTCCTCTAAAACCTCTTGAGTATGCACCGAATCTGCCCGGCTAACTCAGTCGGTAGAACAGAGACTCTTAAACTCAGGGCGTGGGTCGAAGCCACACGTTGGTCCGTAGTAGTCGGCCGTCGAGGAGTATAGTCGGTCTGTCCGCGGACTATTTGACGTACACATTCCATATCGCAGGCGATATCGATGAGTCCGAGCTGTAACGGCCGCGAACAAACCTCGGGTAGGGTGCCTGTCAGTCTGTATCAACCGCAAGCAGCGGAATAGCGGCATGCCGTTAGACAAAATCATGCGATTTTGTGGTACCGCTAATAAATCGCATGATCTTGCGGTATATGTTTATTTTATTCTTTTCTGTTTTCCTTGCTTACAAGTACAGGCAAAAATCGTATGATTTTGCGGTATCTTTGCTTGCTCTTGCAAGTACACGCAGAATCGTATGATTTTGCGGTACTCCTTTTTTTCCCCCTTTTGCTCTTGCAAGCATAGGCAAAATCGCATGATTTTGCGGGATCTATGCTTGCTCTTGTGAGAGTAACGGCAAGCCGTTATAGAGAGAGCAACAGGAAGAAGAAGAGGGAAATTGAGTAAGAAGGAGAAGTCTGTCTGCGTTTTAAAATTTAAGTCAGAGGGGATAGTTTTAAGTTGAGTTGGGTTCTAGTTGAGTTGCAGTGTAGACCTCAACGAGTGCGCTTGCTTTTCTATTGTTTTTTGATTGTACGGCTGAGCCATGGTTGTTTGTTTCTATTTCTGAAATATGGGCTCAAACTGAAAATCGAAATTCAAAAAAAAGGATAACTTGTAATTAAAACCTCAAATAACAGAAAAAAAAACAATAAAAAAAAGAAGGTGGAACAATTAAAAGAAGCATAAGAGAAGCCAGGCAAGAGTAATGGCTACACCGTTCTTTCAATACGTTTTTTTTTATCAAACAAGAAGCAAAAAAGTTTTCTTATCAACAGAACAATGTTTTATAATAAAAAATAGAAAAGGATTTACATAAACAAAAAAAAAAAAGAAAAAAAAAATAACCAATACAGCAATTTGACAAAGTAAACGCAATTGGAGTAAAGAAAAAAAAAAACTGCACGGCTTAAGAAATTTGTTCGGAAGAGAAATTAATTAAATAAGATAAAGAAAATCGTAAAAATTATTTATAAAAACTCAGGAAATTGCTAATAAAAAAGTTCTTCAACATTATCATCAAAAAGATCCCAGTTTATTATTGCAAACAGCGTTTTCCCGCGTGCACCTACGCACACAGCAATGGAAATTAAAGTTTGTATGGTTTTGTAATGTTTTATAAATTCGTTTTTTTTTTAAATTTTTTTTATATTTTTAATTTGAACGCATGACACTGTCATCACATACTTTTTAAGTATCTTGGAAGGTAATGATGTAAGCAAGCGACAATCACTAATGAAATATATTCATGTAAAGAAATTTACTGGCGATTGTCATCAAATGCGCTGTCTGAGTTACAACTAATCTGGCGACAATCAAATTGCTGCCGCTAAAAACAAATTTACATTAATATTGAGTGTAAATCAAGCAAAGTTACCAAAAATCTCTCTTTTAGACTTGCACTTGTAGAAAAACAGCCATAAAAGGAAAATACAAACAACTGAAAAAAATGAAGTGTGAAAGAAGTACGATTTTTTTTTATAAATATTATTTTAATCAATGTGCACATATCCAGCACAATGTATCGTAACTTCATTTTATGCTAATTCGTTGAAGAGAGCAGAAGAAAAGATCATCATAAGACGGGCGAGAAAGATTTTGCGGTATGCACCTGACCCCCTTCGATTAATTCAATTGTTTGTAATATTTACAAGCGACGTACAAATACATGTTATATTGTTGAAAGAAGATTTATTCAGAAGTTCCGCCTTTCCAAAGCCGCTTTTCATTATGCCCTGAGAAAAATTATTATGAATGGTGATGTGAGAAGTACAAATATGTCGTCGGTGTTGCCCTTAGTCATGAAGAACAAGCAACCTATACCAAAAAGCAAGAACAACAAGCAACCTATACCAAAGAGGAAGAGGAGTTGTTGGCTTCAGGACCATATAATAGGTGTTGCGCAAAGCATGTTTTCGACCATAGTATCACGATGCTACAAGAGTTGGAAGCAAAACTTTGCGTGAAATGGGTCCAATTAACCGTAAACGCGAATTTGTGGCTTTACACGAAATTTGGTAGTCACGGCGATAAGTAGTTGAATTTATTGTTTTACAATAAATGACCGTTAGAATGTTTTTGTTATTTATTACAGTGATTGGATGTGTTGATGGAATGCATATATGCTTTCCAAAACCAATGGAAATTAAAACAGTTTCCATTAATTCGATAGGAAAAACACAGCCTAATCGTAAGGGTAATAAATAATCTGAATATTTGTGTATTAGCAAATTCTTTTCATTTACATAAATGTAAACATTTTGTTCTGGATTGCAGCATTTTTTACACCTTTCTCAGCTATTAATGCACTGTTATCTTTTCTGCGAAAGTTTTAACACGGCTTCATTTTCCTTTGGTGATGAATTATCAAATATGATAATCGATCACCATTTAAGCATAGAGCAACTTAAAAACAAAGAGGTGTTATAAGTGCAAACTCATCTTACAAAACCGAAGGATTCTGGCATATTGAGTAGGTTATCTACGGTCGAATACACTGCAACCCTGATCTTAAAAGCTGCCATTTAGCAAATACCCTTAGACGCAAATTCAAAAGACAACACAGTCTTTACAATGCGTGGTCGTCGGTTGTACCAATTTTTAACAATGCTGTTTGGATTGTTCAACGCACCACAAACTATGTGCCGGTTAATCAAGTTTTTGGTCATTTGGATGACTTATTAATTATCTCTGGCATTTATAATGAGACATTGTCTGAAAACGCCTTGTGTATACGAAGAGCTAATTTAAAAATCAAGGTCGAACAGAGTAAGTTTTTACAAAAACGTATAAAATATCTGGGAGTTATCGTATGCAATAGCGCCCAAAAAAATTCTTACAAAGTGAAGGCCACCTTGACTATTCTTTGCCGAAATCTGTCCGCCAATTATGAAGTTGTTTAGGACTTTGTGGTTGGTGCGGTCGATTTGTGCGTAATTTCGCATCGTTGTCCACACCCGTTACTGACACGTTAAAGAAAAGTTTTGAATGGTCAGAAGAAGCTAAACACTCTTTTGATAATTTAAAAGAACAATTAGGTTCTGCTTCGTTATTGCGCAATCCAAATTTCAATCGTCTATCTTCTATACAATGTGACGCAAGTCAGTTCAGAGTTGCAGACTAGCACCCCCTACCCTAATTGAAAAGTATGTGAGGGCAAAAAGAGCGTGCGACTTTTCTTCCTCAGAGAGTTACAGAGTTAATGTTAATATTTTAATAATAATATTCTTATGAAAAGTACGCACAAATTTGGAGAGCGAAAAAAACTTACTACTGGATCGCAATAATTCAACAAACGCTCCAAAGTTAAATTCTACTTGCAACAGATAACCAGAGTGATGTAGGGAAGTATGGGAGGGTAAAGGGTATCTTAGAAAGACTTTCATTTATCGTGAATAAATAAAGACATAAGGAATACTATATGCACGAGATTACTATTATAAATTTACCAGACGTTCAGACGGAATTTATAAAGGGAGTTGCGTTTTTTGTTTTTGTTTGCACGCTTTTTTACTTCCGAGAATTTTCAGAATTTCGAAGATTAGTCCTAGCTTTATAAGATAATGACTATGGGCTCGAAAATAGAGATAAAGTCGTTCGAAGGGAACAAACTCGTTCGTGAACAAGGAACACGTTGACAGCAAAAGAATTGATGCATAGGAAATAGAAACTCGACCACGAACAGAAAGTGTCTACTAGGCTTATTTCATAGTGGCTATTGATCCATTTACAATCACTTATAAGTAAATTTATATCGTAACTTATTTGTGCTTACGGTAGTATATTTGGTAGATCAAGATTGGCTAATTTAGTTAAACTAAATAGAATGAAGCAAACTAAAATAAAGCAAAGTATCTCTATAAACCAATAGAAATCGTCATGGACGCTTATATGTTCTTAGTTCTAAATAACGTCTATTTATCAAGCACACAAATAAATTATGTACAATTCAAACGTTATAGAACTAGTTTCTGGCGGAAAGCACTCGAAATTAATATATGTACACGCTTATTGCTACGAAATCATATTTGATGATTTGAGTTTTCAGGAAAATACACCGATTTTCGAAAAATTTCTAAAGGACGGGAAAAGCTTCTTTATCTTTTATTGATTTAAAAACCGAACTTTCATTCCTTCCAGTAGCAGCAGCATATCGAGTAAATGCCGAACATGAGTTCTATACAGATACATGGCCTTGCTGCAGTAGAACATGTTTTCTGGCGAAAAGCTGTAAATGGATATTTTTCAGATTGTAGACGCTTTACGTTAAATTTAGAGCAAAATATATGCAAGGCAAAAGTCAGAGGAAAGTGAGCCATTGCTCGTAGATAATCGACCAAGAAGGATCCTAACCTGCTATTCTCTCTTAAATTAAAATTGATTATATTTTATATTTTTACCCCCGAAATTAATATATTGATTGATTTAAAAACCCAACTTTCATTCTTTCCAGCAGCAGCATATCGAGTAAATGATATTGCTACGAAAATATCATATTTGATGATTTGGGTTTCATCATATTTGATGATATCGATTTTCGAAAAAATTGTAAACTACGGGAAAAGCTTCTTTATCTTTTATTGATTTAAAAATCGAACTTTCATTCCTTCCAGTAGCAGCAGCATATCGAGTAAATGCCGAACATGAATTCTGTACAGATACATGGCCTTGCTGCAATGCTATTGCCACGGGACAGAGTCGATCTCAACCCTGTTGCTAATTTCAGTCGGTCTACAAGTGATAAAGGGGAAGAATTTCCATAGTTATGAACTGGAAACACTTGCGGTGGTAGAAACCTTGAAAAGATCTCGTTTTTTCGTATATGGGAAAAAAATCAATGTCGCCATTGATTGCTGCGCACTGACAACGACGATGACAAAAAGGAACTGATTCCAAGAATACTTTGAATACGTATACGTTCAAAAAGAATAATGTTGGGAAGGCAATAACGATATTCCTAAATAAATCAAAAAAACGGAAATTTTAAATTGTGATGATTTTTGTGACAATGCTTGTTTAAAAAACGCAGAATTGAATAACTCAAGTTTTACGTAAGTATTGTCTGGTCAGAGTTAGTATTTATAGTTTAAAGGTGCGTGTATGAAAGAAAACAGATGTAAATGGAAAACAAAATAAAATTCAAAGGAACAACAAATAGTAAAAACTCGTCACTTAGCTTCGGATTCCATTCTTTACATTAGTTTATTTATTTATTTATTTATTCCACTTATACAAGAAACTCAACTAAAACAAATTGGCAGACGAATTCAATTGACTTTTAAAGTAAACCTTAAATTAATTAATATTAAAATTTATTATTATTATTATTATTATTATTAATTTCGCCACAGAAATAAATTCTAAGACTAAACTCTTAAAAGCACTAGCATCTAAGGCTATCGGCTTTTATTAAAAACTCTACCGCACTTGAGATTCTAACCCACGACAATTGACTTGCTAGTCGAGATTCCTCCCCTTCGGCTACTCAGGCGGACTTATTAAAATTTAGTATAAGTTTTATTAAAATTTAGTATAAGTACAA
>NW_023998465.1:50550-54753 GCF_014805625.2 Glossina fuscipes | reverse complement strand
TAAAATTTAGTATAAGTACAATAAAACAAATAAGAAGAAAAAAAAAGAAATAAAGAAAAAAAGCATGTACACTATCAGCATAGGAGCACACTTACAACCGATACAGGACCAAATTGCAAGTGAACCTCTAAGCCATCGCAAACATGCATAAGCTTGGCAACCGATAATAGTTAACAACAATTAATTTTCGACTTATAATGAGTTTTTAAGGTGAAGAGCTAGTTTAAGTACGACATAGGTAAATTACGCGTTTTAAGCAAAGTTGCTTTAAAGAGTCCGATAATGAGAATAAGTGATACACAATTACTCCAAACAGGCCGAGTCATTTCTGAATTCAAAGCCATTTAACGGGAACTGCAACCATGATCCTGCTATTATGTCTAAAGCGATTCGCACGGCTGCTCATCTTTCTATTCCTCAATCCAACAGCTCTTTTAAACGAGCTATGGTTCCTGGGTGGAACACCACGCTTTTGTTTTTGAGGAAAAATAAAATGGATCTATGGTACCGGTTTAAGAGATGTCCCTATCATGATCATTGGTTATTATACAAAAAGGCTAATGCGCTATTCAGGAAGGTATTACGGAAATCAAAGGCACTTAGTTTCGAACTTTTTTCGAGAGGAATTTACAGAAGTACATCAATGAAAGTTGTCTGGAACAAAATCAACAGACTCAATGGGACTTCAAACCTGAACGAAATTTCTGCCACCTGCACTCCCAATGGAACTTTAACTGACGCACATGATATTTCTAATTACTCTGACAGTAACTTTTCCAGTGCTTTCATCGAAAATAAAGAGACTCCAATTTCTTTTTCAAATTGTATTGATAGATGTGCATGTTCCTGTAAAACTGCATATCCACCTTAAAACTTGGAAGTTGTCTCCCCAATTTGAAGGGGAGGACACCTGGTCTAGACCGCATCTCATACCAAATGATCAGTGCTATGTCTAAGTCTAGTAAAAAGAAATTACTGGACCTATATAATACGGTATTTTTGACTGGCCATATACCCTACATGTGGAAACTGGCAACAGTTGTTCCTATTCCAAAGTCTAAAAATGTCTCCATCGCATCGATTATCGCCCAATCTCTCTTTTATCTTGCCTCTCAAAGGTATTGGAAAAGATTATGGCATCTAGATTGTCTTGGTTTCTTGACTTCAAGAACCTGATAACAAAGCAACAAGTTGGTTTCAAGTGTGGTAGAGGGTGCATCGATGCTTTGTTACAATTGATTATTTCACAAGCAAAGCAATTTCCGAACGAAATCACGTAACAATTCTCTCAATTGATTTCGAAAAAGCATTTGACAGACTTGGTCTTCATGTTATTTTAAGACTCTTGAAATCATGGAATGTTGGACCAAAATTCTTCAACTACATTCATGTCGCATCGGCGGTTCAAAGCTAGAATCAACAATCACCTTTCGGATTCCTTTCCGCTAATTAATGGCATTCCGCAAGGATCTCCTCTTTCTGTCACGCTTTTCCAGATTGCCTTCAACGAAATTAGCAAAATTCTTTGCCGTGTACCAAGAGTGGAACTTTGTCTCTACGCGGACGATGTATACATTTTTACAAAAGAAAAAGACAACACGAAAGCAATCAACATCCTCGAATCTATTCTCCACTTGGGAAAACTCGTCGGGGGCTAAAAATTGCATACAAAAATCTAAAAAAATACACATATGTCGAAAGCAGATTTGCGATGCAGGAAATCTACTGATGCATATTAATGACTTCGCAGTACTAAATGTGCCGACACTGCATATTCTCGGGCTCACTTTCTCCAACAAATATCGTTGGAAAGCACACTGTCTGCGGTTAAAAAACTCTATTTTATCAAGGGTAAATTTCATACAGTACGTTGCTTGGAGAAACCATGCGCATATTAATACTATTGCTTATCTTACCAAAATGCTTGTGTTAAGCAAGATTGACTATGCTTTGATAATCTATGGCAATAGCTGCAAATCTAATTTCAACATCCTTAAACCGGTCTACCACCAAGCAGTAAGAGCAAGTTGTTATGCTTTTCGGACGACGTCCATAAATAATATTATAATTGAAACTGGCCTCCCAACATTAGAAAATAGACTGTATGAGTTAAAAGCTAAAATAGTCCCCAAGCTTCTTAATTCAAACAAATTCATTCTCGATGATGACGTAAGAAAGGTTATTATTGCGAAGAAAATTCCAAAGTCACCATCTGCAATTGACTATTGTTTGTGCGTCGCAAAGCAATTGAGCATTCCCTTAAAAATTTTCCGCTCTTTTGGTGTTAAACCTCCCTGGATTTTGAAAGACTGCTCTTTTGACAACTCAGTGTCTATGCACAAGAAAGAAGATACTCCAAATTACGTCTTCAGGAATCTAATAGCGGAAACCATCCAAGTCTTGAAGAGTACTGGTTGGAATCTTTTATACACAGACGGCTCAAAATCTTCTGGTCTGCCTCCTGCTTGCGCCGTGGTAGATGCTACAGGACAAGTTCTTCTCAATCACATATTTGACGAAAGTACTTAAACTTTCATAGCTGAAGCCAGAGCTATCGTTCACGCTGCGAACCTTTCCCATAAAAACAAACTCAAAACCGTCATTGTTACCGACAGTTTGTCTGTATTACAAGCTATTCGGAACCCTTCGACTTCGAGATGGAGCACCATCAACAAATTAAGAAATATAATTACTACACCCGAGGGAAAAATTAAAATGTTATGGGTAATAAGTTATATTGGTTTATTGGGAAATGAGCAGGCTGATCGAGCGGCAAAGTATGCTGCTTCTGCTCCTCTAATTATGGATGATGTCATGGAAAAGTTGGATCTTCAAAGATACATTGGAAGAAAAGTTAAAGTGAAAATTGCAGAAGGAAATTTACAATACCATCATCAACATTACTCTTCCATTAACCCTCAATTAATTCCACCTTTATATCCAACAAACGTTGAGAAAACCAAGATCCAAACATTTTCGAGAATTCGCCTTGGTCATGCAATCGCAACTCACTAATGAAAATTGAAGAAGTCTTCCTCCCCAATTTGCAGTTTGTGGGCAATGCCTCTGTAGTTCTCAGAAAGTTTCCTAGTACCACTTTTGTGAATAGGCATAAGGAAACAAGTCTTCTAACACAAAGGAAAACACCTAAGTTCAAGGACTTGTTGAAAATTGTTGAGATAACACCACATAGCTCGCCAGCTCAAGATATAAGAACACATGAGGTCGTTCCATCAGGTCCAGGCGAACAATTATATTTTAGAGAGCTCAATTCTTCAAAAACGGCGTTTTCAGATATAACAAAGTTGGGATTGAAATCCAATTAGAAATCGGATATGGATATTTTGCTGATAAATCAAAATTGGCAGTTGAAAAGTTCTGTCGGAAGTATTCCGCAAAGAGATTTGAGGTTTCAAAATCATCCGAGGACTCGGAGCCATTAAAAGACATATGCGAGGGATATATGGAGATATTTCTCTTAGAATTAACGAACTTAAAAAAGTATTTACGATTAGCACACATGGAGGATTTAACAAACTAAAGGTATCTGCAATAGTATTGGCGGTTGAGGGAATTAAATTTATGCCTTGCCACTGAATAAGCCAAGTAGTCGAAAGAAGAACCACTTTTCGAAAATTTTTTGAAAAGCTTGTTTTTCCTATTCTTGTAATATTTAATTGTTTTATTAAACCACGGGGGACACGTGCTCCGAGGACGGGACTGCTTGATCGGAACGGAAGCAGAAATAGCTTGATTTAATATATTGAAGAACGATGACAGTAAGCTATCTATACTTCTCACTGAGAAAACACAATATGAGAAAGATGTGATTTTAGCATGGAAACATTGGTTTTATGAAAAATTTGAGTTCGGAACTTTGTAGAAGTTCAACGAACCAACATGCTTGTAATGGAAGGAAATACCCAATGCTGGATGATATGGATCCTCAGGTAAACGAAACAGAAGGCAACGATTAACGCAAATCTCAGGAAAATTGGCAAAGCAAAGATCAAGCAATCTACCATTGCAATTAGGGGTACTATTGTATTGAACTAAATTATGATCAAATAATTCATTAAAGAACACAACAGCCCTATCAGATGTTGAGGTAAGAATCAAACAGGCAGAACTATTGCTGTAACATCAAGTGAAGTCACCCAACATAATGACCATATCAGTAGGCTTAGATTGCTTGGCCACTTC
>NW_023998465.1:0-25550 GCF_014805625.2 Glossina fuscipes | reverse complement strand
GGTCGACTATGCTTGATCGGAACAGATGCAGCAATAGCTAGATTTAACGCATTGTAGAGCGATGACAATAAGCTTTCAATATTTCCGGTTGAGAAATCAAGCCTTATATGTGAAAGATTATACTTTAGCAATACAATATTGATTTTATGAAAATCGTTATATTTATTTGAAAAAGTTGGATTTGGAACATTAAAACAGTTCAACGAAACATCATGCTTGTGATGAAAGGAAATACATATTGCTGGATGATAAGGATGCTCAGGTAAACTAAAAGGTGGACAACAATTTACACTAATGTCAGGGAAATTGGCAAAGCAATGATCGGCTATTGAATTCAAAACCTCTGTCAGATTCGAGCGTCCTGAATTGACCACATTTGAGTATAATTTCTACTATGAGTGTTTTAGCTTTTGATGTGTCACTTTCGCTTTCTATATGCGATTATACACTTAGTTAGTTCGTATTGTAGGGTTAGTATGTAACGCAAGTTATTAGAGGGTTAGATTGGTCCTACAGTGTCTATAAATAATGTTTCAAAACTGGTGAATTTAAGTGCAGTTAAGGGTTCTTATTTGTGTTTTATTCGTTTGACAAGTTTGATACTGTTTTAGGAAGTTTTTTATCATTTGGAACATATTTCGCAAGATATATTTTTGACATAGTGTTCTGAAGGTTTTCTTGACTCCAAAATATCCTGAGCATGGACAAGTGTGATATTCGTTTATAAGTTTAAGTCTTTCTTCTTTATTTTCTATTTTTAATCTTTCTCTGTATAATTATATGTTGAAGCAGTTATTCTTTATATTGTTGAGCCTTCCCTTCATTTCTTCTACATTTATGTATTTGAATATTTCATCGTTTAGACTTAACGAATAATCTTTGAGATTTATTTTATTTAGCTTGAATGATAGGTTTTCCACTAGGTCACCTCAGTCTTCCGGTTCTTTACTACATCTTACACTTGTCAAATTTAAATTATGATCATTTTCTATAATCGTGTTTCTAATAACGCAACCTATTTCAAATTTTTCTTTTTCTTTTTAGATTGTTGGTAGAGGTGCATTCTTATATATATAGGTTAGTATTTTTACTAAAGTTTTCTTAATACGTTTCTGATCCTCTTCTTTGAGTATGTCGGAGTTTACGTTTATTATTTAAAGTGCGTCTGCGTTCGTATTGCAGGAGCTCTTTTTGTATATAATGTCAAAATCGTGGCCCTTAGTTAATAGTAGTTTGTTATTGTGTCAAATTTTTTTGGGGTCTGGTTTTATGCCTATAGAAATTATAAGATGTTCTAGATAGGTTACGTTAGCTTTAGGTTGTAGCTTTTAAGTCTTTCAAATACTTTTGTTAGATTCCTACTGTGGTGGTCGAAACTGCATAAAGTCTTCTACATATACGAATGCTAAACCTGATAAAGCTCTTCTTCTTTGGAAATTATTAGAGGGGATTTGAAGTCCGAAGTCTAGTATATTGATTATACCCGTTAGGTGGGGAGAAGGCTGTTAGTAGACTGGATATTTTATTCAGCTTTATCTGATGGAATGAATTTGTTATATCTAATGAAGTGTTTTGCCCTTCCTAGATGTCTTCTAGTTTCATTAAAGGAAATTTGTCAGTTACGATGTTTACGTTCAAGTTTCGGTGGTCTACAATCAGTAGCCATTTTCTAGAAATGGTAAGTTGTAAGAGCTAATTGAAGGTTCAACAATCTTTTTTTTGCCAGTTCGTCAACTTATGTATTTTTGTTATCGGTTTGTGAGTGTGGTATTTTGTAGTTCTTTAAGTAGACGGGTTTGTTATCGTGTGTTTGAATGTTTTGTTTGTAGAAATTATTTGTTGTGAGTGGTTCGTTGGCTAAGTGGAAAACTGTATGGTATTTTTTTAGTATCCATGTGAATTCTAGCTTCTGATTGGTGCCTAGGGTGTCTTATTTCAGGGAGTTTAATATTGGTTGGAAACATTGTTTTATTATTTTGTATATTTATCTTGGAGTTTTAAATGATTTCGTAGTTATTGAGAGGTTCTGAATTGATATGTAAGGGTTGTATGGTTATAACTTTGTCTAAATTATTTAGTATTTTAATGTGTGTGATAGTGTAGAGCTCGGGTTTTATTTGTACCGCCTGGCTAACGCAGCTGCAGGCCGATGAAAATGATTAGCGGAAAAGCAGACAGGTAAAAGTCAAGTGCACATTCGCAGGCACCTCATGCAGCTACAGGCCGATGAAAGCGATTAGCGGGAAAAGCAGACAGGGATTAAATATAAATAGGTCAAGAACTTGAAGTTGAGAGTACGGTCAAGATAAATTGTGAATAAAACAACTATTTCTCTTGACCAAAATATCCGCGATTCAGTGATACGGACTGTATCTTAGAGAAGGGAATTTTATAACAATATAATAAAACATATATGCAGAAACAAAGCACTGATAACGCAATGCGTGTGCATTTGCAGCTGTATTCAAATCCTTGATTAATTGTTTTTTTTTATGACAAAATGTTCATTTAATGGTCCATATTTACATTACTTAATATTTATTTTAAACTGTCTTAAATCGTTTGTTTTTTTTTTTTTTATTTTCTTCCTTTTCTTTTAGCCACAAAACGCATCTGCAGGCTCTCGTTCTGCCGCAAAAAGTTTTCTTTTCTGCCCACGTCCAACCATCCCGATGATCAACTTCGACTCTTCACGCTAATTTTATTTCAAAAAAAATTATCCCTATGCAATACAGACAGACTTCGGGCTTTGTTCTTTTCTCATAATTTTCTCTAGTGCTACTATATGAGCGGACACTTATGACAAAAGAGCTTAATAAATAAGTTCCGTTTTTATGAATAACTCTACTCTATTCGTGAAGGGCAGGGACAAAGCCAACCGACGGAAACCCCCTACGCACATATACGTGGACGTTAAATTGTTCTTTTTCCATATTTGGTATTATAGAATTTTCTTCTTCTATTCCCTTGTTTCAAACCATCGTGTCGTACTGTATTTTCATCTCTGTGGGTATTATGAGTTCACATTTTACTGGGAGATATATATTATTTTTGTTGATAGTTTGATCATTAATGGGGAAATGGATTTGTTCATTGTCGGTATTAACAGCTAAGGCGAAATTTTCGTAGTTTATATCGCAATCATGTTTTTGGAGAAAATCTCTTGCTGAGATTCCGTCTCTTTGTGTCGGGAATTGT
Organism: Glossina fuscipes; assembly: GCF_014805625.2. Taxonomy (NCBI): domain Eukaryota; kingdom Metazoa; phylum Arthropoda; class Insecta; order Diptera; family Glossinidae; genus Glossina; species Glossina fuscipes. The sequence goes on along the minus strand of NW_023998465.1, from coordinate 22,352 downwards.
TAGTCAACTATTGTTTAATTTCCTAAGCCGGTCTCTGGTTTGGTTGTTCCGAGAGTTAGTATACTTTCTTTCGTTATACCTGTTATGTTGATGGATGGAAATCCTGTTGATGGATGGAAATCCTGTTGATAGTTTTCTAGTACATGTGCTTTGCAGAGACCTATGTCTGCTCCTACATCTGATAACATAGTTAATCCTATTGTGGTTGCTTTTTTGATGTTTAGTAATATATAGTTTTATATTTTGAAATTGTGTATGTTGGAGGACGTATTGGATGTCAGATTTATTCCTGCGTTCCCGAAATCGGTGAAATCGTGGGAGATTCGGGTAGATCTCGTTTTCCGCACTTTCTGTTGCGTGTATTTGTCGTGGATTTGGTGACCCCCTTATCGTTATTGCTATTTCGGTATCTATAGTTTCCATTGTTGTTGTTGTTTCTATTTTTATTATGATTGTTGGGGAAATTGGTGTTGGAATTTGAATTGTTATTATAGTTCTGTTGTGATTAGTATGTATTATACTAATTTATATGATAACTATTATAATGATAATGAGTATAAAGTTATCCCTACTATTATTATTATTATGGCTATTATTAATTTAGCCAGAGAATAAATTCTAAGACTTAAGTCTTAAAACACTAGCATCCAAGGGTTTCGGCTTTTATTAAAAACTCTACCGCACTTCGATATGAATCCACGACCACTGGAATTGCTAGTTGAGACTCTTGCCTACTCGGCCAGTAAGGCGGATAAAAAGTTATTCCTAATATATATGGCAATTATTTGGTTTTCAAAGGTTTTCTAAAATCTTTTTTTTTATTGTCGGCGCACTGTTTAAATGTCTATTTCTTGCTAGTATTGGCTGGATATGTGCCATGTACTTGTCTTTTCAGGAAAGTAAGACATTTCCTGTTTTTAATTAATTTTTCTTCTCTTTTCTTTGGGGTAGCTTAGTTGCTGTTGTTTTCTGGCTTGGTGTCTCTCGGGATATTGGAGAATTGTAATTTTTTGCGCACCTTCTGATGGCAATACGGAAGTTAACGTTTTTCGAAAAAAGTTGCCCAAAAAGTGGCAAGATCAGTCAGATTAAGCTGGACCAAAGTTGACGAAGAAATCGGCAGGATCAAATTAAGTTAGAAGAGTGGCAAGATCGGTTCAAATTAACAGAGTCATGGCAGGATCGCCATGTAATGAACTAGGTTTGTTGTAGCATGAATATGCAATAAAATATTTGTCCACAAAGGCTCCTCTTATAGAGGCTGCGGAGGATTTTTCGTGGGTGTTCCCTGTTCTGCTCGGCTTCAATACGCCAAGTCTTCATTTCTCTTTATCTTGCCAAGTTTATCGGCTAGAGGAATCCCTGATTATAAACGCAGCATGTATTGTTCAGATCAAGAATTGCTTCTTTCTTTATTTCATTTGGCTTATTTATACTTATTTTTCGCTAAATTATTTTCTACTTGTCTACGGATGAAATTACATAATGGTTTGATCAGCATAATTGAGAATGGGGGCGCTTAGCTTCGAATTGCATTCTTTACATTTGTTAACAAATTGGCTTGTTGGGAAATGCAATTCGAAGCAAAAGTGTATCATATTTTCATCGCCAAAGTTAAACATTTGAAAAGTTATAAACAAATGTATTGTGTTAAAAAGGTGTAAGTGGCATCTATTTAATGTACGTGATTATCAATCTATGCTGTTCGGCTTATACCGCTAAAACCCAACTCTACTTCTTTCAGCGCCAATAAGATATCGGCTAGAAGTTGTCCCTAGCTGGAATTCAGGCGGATGAAACGCCTTTTTTCATATAGCGTATAAAACGGTTCATTAAATTGTCAATTCACAACAATTATCTTTATTTTATTTTACCACAACTATTTATACTTAAATTTTACCAAAAATATCTTATTGTTAGCGTGAGCATAAAATTTTGGCCAATTAATTTAATTAGTAAGCCTAGCATCGTATTGCATTACAAAATGCTATTCTCAGCTAGGTGAAGTAAAGTGAAGTGAATTGTGACATAATTGTTCTTCTGATTTTGCATAATTCTGTCCCACTTCAAAGTAGATGCATAATGACGATATGCAATCACACTACAATATAAAAGAGGAATGCCTGTAAATGATAAAACCAAAAAAATTGACGATGTATATATTGTGGTGTTTTATTATCGATTTACTGCTGATTCAATGGTGTTTGATGGTGAATTGTCTCTTGTAGTAGTTACTTAAGTAGTAATGGTCCCCTCAGCACTGTCAATCCTAATGTTTAGTCCAAAAGATTGACATTCTTGATATCCGGCTTTGGTTCCATAGAGATGGATTATTGATTTATGCATTGATAAAATTGATTGATTGATTGAGTGATTATTCCAAGTTGGGTATTGTGAGTTTTAAGCAGACGTAAATGAAATGATTGTTTAAACAAACTTGCATTTCAAATAAGAACCACCAGGACAGAATGAAAATGCTGATGAATTTTACCTTGCGAACGAACACACAGAGGAAGATCTACTGGAAAGCGATTATAAGCAAGAAGGACCAAATAAAATGAATGAAGAATTATGTAAAATATAAATGCTAATTAATTTGATAATTATATAATTCATAAATACCAACCAAATTAATAACATTTAACAAAAAGGTTTTATTTTCATTTCTGAATTATATTATACTGTAAAGAAGCGTTGTGCTTCCTTACGAAATACAAGTCCGTCCGCCTAAGATATCTATCCACCGCGAACAACCCGTCAGTCTGATCTGTCCGTAAACGTCGGTCTGGGGTAATAAAGCATGAACATCCTTCTCCAACATAAATCAAGAACGCAAATGTATAAAAGCTTAGGTTCAAAATCTCAAAATGTTTAAGAGCAGAATTAAGAACTCAAATGTAGGAAAGGCTAAGTAAAAACTCAAAAGTAGAAACACAAGTAAGAACTCAAAATGTTTAACAGCAGAAATAAGTATTCAAATGTAAATGAATATGCAAATTTAAATAAGTAGTATGCAAATGTATATAAGTATTCAAATGTAAATAAGTATTCAAATGAAGAGAAAAACTCAAAGTGAAATTAGAATGCAAATGTGAATAAGAACTCAAATGTAAATAAGTACTCAATAAGATCTCAAACGAAAATAAGAACCCAAATGTAAATGAGAATCCAAATGTAGAAAGCATAGGTTTAAGAACCAAAGGTCTCGTAAAGAGAAAAAGTATGAACACATATTGAATATGCCTATGTTAGTAAACCCATAGGAACACACACCCTTGTATAAAAGATATAAACGACAAAACCCCACAACAATGTATATAAAGAAACTAGACCATATAAAAGTCACACACATGTACAAACACTCATGTACAAAATATATAGGCAAGTACCCGTAACGATGTATATAAAAAGATCAGGCCACACAAAAACATACACACATGTAGGAATACCTGTGTATAAAAACCCATAACAATGCATTTAAAAACGCTAGGCCATACACAAAAAAAAGAAGGAACTTACACAGATGTATAAACATCCATGCAAAAAAATGTATAAGCACATGCAAGCAAGACACAAAACGCGTAGAGCATTATACATTATTGCATAAGCACCGTTAGGTCAGATAAGGTCTAGCCCTGGGGGTTTTAATGTCCACACTTTCAAGCGGGGTGCGGCGTTGTGGCCAAACCATATTTCGCAGATTGAGTTTCGTAGATACAGAGATGATAAACAGTCAAATAATGAAATGCAATGGAATCGGAGTATGTAGTGATGTTCTTTGAGTGAGATGAGTTCCACAGTGATATGTAAAGTTGTTCCTTTCCAGCACGGGACCAAATTGTAAGGAACCATTAAGGAATCGCAAATGGGCAAAAACTAGCCAACCGATACAGTAAACAACACCAATTAATTTTCGAATCATAATGAGATTTTAAGACATATCGCGCGTATTAAGCAAAATAAATTTGATAGACTTTAAAGAATCCGATATTGAGATTAAGTGATTCCGATTTCTACTAACTGCTCTAAACGGGTTAAACAGCTCATGGTTATATTTACATTGACGCAGTTTAATTAAAATGAGGAACTTTAAAGCCTAACTCACAAAGCAATGTGGACGAATCGATAGTACCATTAATTAACTTATTTAAGAAGAAGATACCAGCAACAAACCTACGTTTCTCAAGCGACGGTAACAATAGCAGATGCAATCTGTTTTCTCAAGTAGGCAAAGATACAAGCGAGTTGCAACCTAAATTCCTAAGTCAAGAATTTTTGAACTAATTCAATTGAATCCACATAACCTGTAGGCAAGAGACCACATAACTGAGGCATACTCAAGTGTTGCTCAAACTAAACACACGCACACACCTCATAATGAAACCAAACGCGGGCCTAGTTTTACTTAAAGAGAGCTCAATGTGAAAATTGAGACGCAATCTTTGTCGAATAGAACCCCTAAATGAATGAACGACTTGTGTGAATCAATAAAATACTCAGTACTGAATGACTTCCTTCTTAAGAAAGAAAGCTTCTTGCATTTTTTGAGACTCAGTTCCATGAGAACTGTCTAACCAAATCATTTAAGTCAATTTGAAGTTGATACGATTCCGGTTCAAAGGAGAAGGAGGAAAACAATTTGATTTGATGGTGATACGATTCCGATTCAAAGGAAAAGGAGGAAAACAATTTAACGTCGTCAGCTTACATTAAGATTTTGCTGAATTTAGTCACAAAGGGATCCTGGCTGCCTTGAGAATAGCCAGATCTCACGGGAAATTCATCCGAAAACACAACCCTTTTATGATCTGGTACGCAGATAAGAGGTTACCCGTTTCACTAAGTAGAAAGGGAAGCCAGAACCATAGAGTTTGAAGGTCAATAAGTGGTGGTTAATTAATTCAAACAATTTACTAAAATCACTATAAACTACACCTGTGCGAGAGCCACTAGAAAAAGCCTTGAAAACTCTAAAAGATTCGTAACAATCGATCATCCTTTCCGAGAGCCATGCTGGAATGTTAGAATATAAGATTTGATAGCAAAATCTAAATGACGAATAACAACTCTGAAACAATTTAGTTAGGACACTGAACTTGGCGATGTCTCTATAGTTCTCAAGGTAATGTCTATTTCCAAATATGTGAATAAGGAAAATAGTCTTACTACACAAAGAGAAAACGCCTGATGTCAAGGACTAATTAAAAATCATTATGACAACAATACATAGCATGATTTAAGTACACGTGATGGAGTCCCATCAGGTCCAGGCGCACAACTATATTTTGGAGATCTTAAATTATCTAAAACATCATTTTTTGAAGTGACTAAGTTAAGAATCAAAACTGAGTTAGTTTTCAGATGCAAATAGATACCAGTTAAATCAGGACTACCAGTTGAAGAATTTCTTCGGAAGTATTCAGCAAAAAGATTCGAGATTTCAATATCATCATAGGACTCAGAGCCACTGAAATACACATTGGAGGGGTATTGGGGAAATTTTTCTTTTGGAGGAGTGAGGATATTATCAACTGAAGGCATCTGAAATAGCATTGGTGACTCATTTGGTACGTTAGAGTCGCTGAAAGGTCCGTCATGCCCGTGATAAGATGAACTACAAATTATTGAATTACGGATCGTAAGCTAAACAACAGGTGGACGGTGGGAAGTTGGCAAAGCAAAGATCTAGCAGTCTGCCATTTCAATTAGGAGCACGATTATATTGAAGTAAATTACAATCAAATAATTTATTGTAAACCAAAATAGCTCTGTCAGATGTTGAAGTGTGGACCACACAGCAAGAATTATCACGATAACACCAAGTGACTCACGGCAAATTTTGGTCCCTGAACACTATAACTATATCAGAAAGATTCTTAAAAATGGAGATATCCGCATTTGGGAATGTAAGTTACGTATAACTGTTTATTAGCAATTTGCCCGAATGGCAATAAATTCAACGTCGGGAGAAGTAGGAAATTCAGTAGGCAATTAAGACCAAATTGATCCAATCAACCCTTTCTGAAAACCTGGAGAGAATTGCGAAAAAGCTCCAACGATGGTCTTGTGCAGGCTGGGTTAGAAGCTGAGTGCTGTACATAATGGCACTCATTGAATATTGGGTTGATTTTCTCAAACTACCCACACAAGGTAACGAGATGTTTGCTTAGTTCAGAGAACCTAATCTTTGTCTCAGTGAACAGCTTATAAAAGTCAATGTCCCGCTTCCTTCCGTCGTGATATGACCAATGTAAACCCTTCGAAGTTGAAGGACTGGATCTGCAGTTCGATGAAAGTTATCTTTCAAATACATATAAACTTCGCACTGAACTTCGATACACTAAATAAAGAGAAAACCAAGAGAAAAAATTGAAAACACCCAAAAGAGAAAAACAACAAGGAAAAGACTTACTGCGGAGAGCACCAAGCGCTGTTTGCAAAAACCAAAATGAATATCACAACAAAACGATCTATATAATTCGCTGAACTTAGACAACCGTAAAGTCCGCGTAGATAGGGTAGGAGGGGCTTCCTCAATCGGCTTTGCCCCTGCTCTACCCCAAAAGAATAGCGCACCCATAATAGCGGAATCCCCTTAAGTAAAATTTCTTTTGATGATTCTCAGTTCGCATCGTAGTTTTACGTAGAGAGAGAATTATGAAAAAAGAACAAAGTCCGAAGGCTGTCTGCATATCATGAAGATAGAAGGAATAGAGAAGGAAAGAAAGAGAAAAAAATGTAAGTATAGCTGAACTCAGTCAGACAGCAAAAATCATAAACCTAGCTTCTACTTATACACATCACACAACTTTTATACGTTATGATTAAATTCTTCTTTCAACACGTATAAAGTTATAGAGCATTAAGTTAAGAAAAAGAAATTGCAAAACAGTACTACTACAACGCCCGCGCAGTGTTGCCAAACTGATATATATTATGATATAATAATTTTTCTTTTTACACTTATCCATATATCCGCTGCATAAAAGTAACAGGAACGATATTAAATATGTGGTGTATCTCGAGAGAATTCTACGAGTCAGCAAATTGTATGTAAAGATTAAACAACTAGCTATGGTTTTTAAAAGTACTTAAGATGTGACTCTTAGCATTTAGCTCCTAAATTAGCATTTATGCAGTTCAGAATTTACACCGTACCGCTTGATAGTCAGACACACGCAGAAATCTGCAGATGGCTGTATTTACATGCACGTGCACATTACACAATGTGACATAAAGTGACATACACTGTGCCTTTCTTTGTGATGAGCTCGTCGTCCTCCGTTAGATTTTTTAATGCTTAACAAGCATTGTCTTTTGAAATTTATTTATTTTATACAATAATATTCTTCCTACACCATAAATTTCTTTTTACTAATACCATAAATTAATTTATTTGAATTTCTTTTACTGCACAGAACACTAGCTTCTTTCTTCACTCCACTCAAAAAAAGTCGTCTTCTTCTTTGTCAGCCATCATTTCATTTACTTTGCCACGGATTGCTTTTGCGACCAATGTTACAACCGAAAAGTCAAATGTGACATGTGTCACAAACAAATGTAGCTGATATTGTGTTAACCGTTATAATATATGTAAATTTTGTCTTTTCTATAAGTTGTATCGTTTTTTTTTTATTAGTAATTGGGATTTATGCGTTATATACAAAAAAGTGAACTTTTAAATTCTGTGTATGTATGTGTGCGCAGTCCCTTTTTGTGAATTGCACCACTTCGTCGCTTTTATAATATGTTGCTGTTGGCATTATAATGCGTATATAATCCCTTTTGATTTTAATACACGCATTTGCTTAGTCCACTATGTACATATAAAATGTTTTAAGGTTTGTAATTGCTTCATATTTGTAATATATGTAATTAAGTTTTAGCTGTTCGAGTTTTATGGGACAATTTACATTCGTAGGTCATTATTACTATTACTTTTTTGCGCTTATAGCGAAATTTTTTATTTTCGATAGAGTCATGTAGCGTTTGACCAACAGAACAAAGAGTATGATCCTCGCACCTGTTACCTATCACCAAATAGACAAAATATACGATGACATAGACAATCAAATCTTTTGTCATTTGTGTGTATGCCATAGCGACTTTATTTACTTATTTTATTTAGATTTATTTATTTTATTTATTTACAATATTTGCCAACACACAATATCAATGGTACAAGAATGACATGAAGACAATCAGAATTTGCTGAATTACAGAATAGCTGCAATTTTTAGCTCTGCGTTTATTTTTAGAAACTCAACAAAACGAAATCTCGTTTTAGAATAACTTGTGTTTCACAACATTAAAATCAATCGAAAGAGCTATTGTTTGTACGAAGCAATTTAACTTTTGCTATTGTCGTTGGCGTTTCTAAATGACAAAAAGTGTGTTCTAGTGGCAAAAAGATAGAATTATGGAAAGAAAAGGTAATTAACGCTATTTTATGTAATTTGGACGTTGATCCTGTCTTACGGACAATGGTATAAACAGCCTGACAGACTTCGCTACATGCGGACGTTACATACGTTTGTTTATTTGGCGATGATCCTACGACTTTTACAATTTTTTTTTTGACATTCACACGTCGGTCTTCTTATTGTTATTTCTTTTAGGTAGTGCTGAATCGACAAAAGTGATCCAAGCGACGTTGTTTGTTTATCCCTCGTCGCTCTCCATGATCAAATTTCAATTGAGATATTTTTCTATGACGATGACAATGATTTTGTCAGCGTAATCATTTGCATCAGAGTGGCTGTTTCTAAGTTAAACAGGGGAGGGGCTTTACTGTCACATTAAACCTTGAAGTTAAGTGTGTGATAAACTAGTAAAAGAGAGATTACAAATAGTCAGCAGAAATAAATTTAAAAAGGAATAAAAGACACAATATGTTCATTTAAAAACATAACAATGATTAACAAAACAAATTTGCGAAATGAATTATACCACAATTTTGAAATTTATTTTCGACCTTCTGTTTTAGGTTTTGCATTAGTCTATACGTTACAATTACAATTGTAGGAGATGATCAACGGCCACTTCTTTATTGCAATATTATGAAAATTGACAGATGGGAGGACTCAGTAATAATAAATGTATTCTTTGCTTTTTTTTATGCTCTTCTACTTTTTTTTTCTTTTTTGAAAGCAGAAATCCAATTAAATCTCCTGGCGTGCTTTTCATAAGACGCCTGTTTTTTTTCATGTATAAACGGTAGGGATTATTTGATTTCATGCTCTGGTTTAGCTTAGTTTATATCACTAAAAAAAAAACGGAATTATTATTCTAATCTATGTGCACGTGTACATAACGTAGTATCATCGCTCCACCTTAATTCCACCTGTATTCATGTGCTATTTTAATTTTATTAATAACTTAATTTTGATAAAACCGGCAAAGACATTTAATTTAAATTATGTTCATTTTATTATTAACTTAATACTAAATTAGCATTATTGTGAGCATATATAAAAAACAAGAGGAGAACACCATCTACTAAGACTAAGGTCTTTCATTCTACAATTTCTAAAATCTACCCCTTCAAACTTCTCAGTCACTTTGCGGTTATCGGAATATCTAATTTGCACGTTGCGCGAATGGTAAAATTGAGATCTACAACATAGATTTAAAATTGATAATTTGCTTTTCGTTCACTAAAATAACAATAACAATTCACATCACAGTTCATGTGGCATACACCAAATCTGTATTCATTATTTCTCTAAAAACAGTCATTCCGAAAATATGTCCGTTTAACCTTAACTATGTTTGTCAATTTAGCCATACTTCGTTCTCCCTTATATATCTCGTACGTTACGTTTATAAGAGTGGTGACTTTTTTATATTAATGAGGCTGATGTTTTCTTACTGAGATTATTACTTTAAATGGCTGCCTCAACCAGCAACATTGTACTTATAACCATATAACATTTGCTGATGATTGATATTGCTCTTCTCCCTCTGTCTCTGTGTGAACAGAATTGTACAATTGAGAAATGTTGACATGTAAGTCTTCCTTTTTATTGTTTGTGCCGTGGTTCGCAAAAAATAAATTGACTATAGAGTGCCAGTATAGTTTGCACGAATTCTATTTGGCGTTTTATTTTTCTTCTTAATCTTAAGAATAATTAACAATCGCCTTGCTCTAGCATTTTTATATTGCCGATATGTCTAGAAACGGAATGAGTCTAGAAAGCTTGATTGAACCCGTATACATATGATAACACATATAAATGACACACCCACATTCACGTAGAAAGCTTCTGATATAATCAAAACCGTTAAAACAATAAAGTGTTTTATGCTGGTAACTTTCTAATAAAAATAGGTTTAATAGGTTTAATATTTTAAACAAAAATTTCCTCTCATCTAAAATTTTCTTCCATACACGTCGAATATTTCTTTTGGCACTTCAGTAGATAAAATGTATCCACTTAACATTCGTACATCGTTCAACTAATATTTCAATTAATTTTCCATTTATATATCCTTAAATGCAATTTGACCACGTCCATCAGCCCGTTAACGTCACCTTTGAAATCCGTTAAACAACAACAGAAGTCAAATAATCCACTCTCGATATCACAGCATAATATAAGGGTACAAAAAATACTACAAGCTATTGTCACCTCAGCCACTCAGTCTACGAGAATCTCAAATACTGTTTTCACAACAACGCTTGGAAAACAACCAAGGACATTTTGCATAGTCTGCAAGAGGGCAGCGCGAGCTAATTCAATATCCGGCAGTGGTGATTGCATACGGAAACATGCACAATCCGCTTTAAACACACTGACGGCTAAAACACAGGTGGAGCCACCTGGTCCAAGCGGCAGTAGTAATTCAAGTAAACAGTCAGCCGATGGTAAGACGAAAAAGAAATCGAAAGGTCTCTCCGAAGATCTTCTCTCAATGGCTGATCGTAAACCAAAAGTTGAGAAGGTTCGTACTTATGCTACAGACATGAACATCTTATTTTAATGAAATCATTATTCCCTTTAGGTGAGAGTCTTTGAGCCTAAATTCTGTCGAATTTTAACAGGAGCAAGTGTAGCCGCGACGCTTAATCTGAAGAAATGGCTACAAGATAATTCCACTTTTGAAGTGGCTCAGCCGGGAAGTTCGCAAGCTTTACATGTTGAGGTAATTCTCTTAATTTATTTCAATTTCCGTCTAACTTATTACCATTTACTATTACAAAATAGAAGAGACAGAAGCAGCGATCGTTGCAAACTACTTCGGCACACACCATATCGCCTCCTCCCTTAAAATTATCTACAATATATGCACAAAAACCTGACACATCAACAATTACTTCAGAGTTCCAAACGAGACCTTCATCCCCGCAAGTTAAGTCATTGAAAACAATTTCGGATTATATTAAAACATCTCAATCAGCGCCCAAGCACGACGAAGCAGTTGCAAAAATATCTGCAACACCCTTCGATAAGACCCGATAGATTATTAAAAAAAACCACCCAAGAGAAAGTAGCAGCAATACCTCTACTAGCTCCAGTAAATTGGATTCTGAACCCATATGTCTGAATGTAAGACGTAAACTAAAAGAGCAATTGTTGCAAACTTAGATTTAACAATACTTGTGGAGGACGTAGTTTCAGCCTTAATTCAATCTTCGGTAAGCAGTTCAATAAAAGCGATTGAAAAAGCATCACCATAGGCAGTGAAAAAAGAACAGTCGGAAGTTAATTGTTCGCTGGCCACACGCATTGAATCAAATTCACCTCTGCTACAGTTCGATAAAGTCAAAGTTGATGAAAAACTAAAGCCATCCACACACAGTAAAGAAAAAAAGAAAATTATAGAATGCGATCACGAAACAAGACCAAAATTAAAGCTCGTCATAGCCATAAATCGCGTTCACCTAAACGTAGCCAGAGCCATTGGTTAAGCCGCAGTGAGAGGCGAAATCGCGAGGAGAGAGGACATGATGGGTGTAGCAAAGATCGGTTCAGAGACCATACAGAGCGCGACAGTCATGGCGACAAGCATGACAAGAAGGTCTCTAGTGATAAAAAGTCAAGCAGCACGATCAGACCAGTATCCAGCAAACACAGATATCGTGAAATTGCTACGAACCCCTCCTCGGCGGCGATTGGAAGTACTTCAAAAAAACAGGCCCCAACGCAAATCTATCAACCAACTTATGCACATGTTAGGAAGCATTTGCGAGAATTTCACTTAATTGATCAAATACTTTGTAACGAGTCTTCTTGGGCAGGGTATACTCAGCCAAACCAGGACTCTTTCCAAGGATATTTATAAAAATTACTTGGACCTTCGGTTTCGGTTTTATGGTTTTATTTATTCAAATTTACAAGGCAATTATAGTATTTACGCGAATTTTAAGAGGCGTGGGGGAAGAACCAGCGTGGTGACCCGTCTGTTCTGGAGCGTTTCCCCTACTTCTTATTCGTTCGCGATTTATTATCGTACTTTCCTTTTCCCGTTTCCATACCGCGAGTTTGTGTAAAAGAGGGGAATACGCCGCGAGTGTCATAGCAGCTTACCTTGCCGTTCAGGGCCACTCGTCTGTCCCTAATCGTCTCTCGTCGCAAGAGTGAGTGTCCATCGTCGTTCAGGGATGACGATTAAGCTAAACCTTCCATCCCCTATCCGCAAACTCAACAGTTCTATCATTCCTTCAGGGATGGCGATTAAGATAAAACTTCCATGAAGTAAAAAAAAAACCCTTTCAGTAAAAGTCAATTAGTTGTGTCCATGACCACTTACCTCTTGACTACTATGACACAACTGAAATGCTGAGCGTGGTGCGACACGCTCTTTTATAGTCGCGATCACCACCGCTGTTCCGTTACATGTATGTTCTAGGCTACACTTGCTTATATGTGTTACAACTATTTTGCCTTTTTTTCTTATTCTTTTCTTGTTCGTATGCCTAACCCTCTGCTTATTCTATTGCTCTTTTCAACATGCATTTGTATAATGTTAATCCAGGTACCAAATCATATGATTTGGTGACCGTTAGGTATGTGTTCACAATGTACCTACTTAGGTAAAGGATTTTTCTTCTTTTTACATGCCAATACGTTTTTATATATAGCTCATATGTTACCCGTGAATACTTTGAGTATATTTTATGCTTTTGAATATTTTGCATACATTTTATGCTTTTGAGTACTTCTCCAAATAGTTGTATGCGAAGTATGCATAATTGTAAGGAAGCATGTGGCTTCCACAAAAACAATTGAAGAGGCGGCCAATTTAATAAACGATAAGGAGCGAGAAAATAATTCCAAGTTTTCAACCACCTGTTTGCCGGGTCCATCGATCACAAGTAGCAATTTGAATTCTTTCCAAAAAAATCAGCTAACGAAATTATCGGTATCGATACCCACACCGCCACACGCCCTATTTTCTTATTGTCAGCCCGTCAGGGCATATGTCCGACATTGTGGCCGGTATGAGCCAAACCAACAAAAATCACAAACGTACGAATTAGAAAGCTCTTCGCTTTCTACTTTCGGGAAACAAGAACACATTTTAGCGCGGGGGCCATTGAACTTAAAGCGCTGTTCAAACTTAGAAGAGACCTACCTAGAAAACTGTCCTTTAAGGACGAGTCAACGAGGGAAGTGCCTTGGGGGAATCAGAGATTTCAGAAGCTCTGATCCTAGAGTAGCAAATTATTCAACAGGGCTAAAAAATCCGGGGAATGGACTAAGTACAGGTAAGCCCTCACCACATATAACGCTGAGCTGAGGCGGACGAACCGGACTGGCTGGAGGAGTACTGTAAAGACATAAATAACCTCTCAAAACCATTGCGGCTTCAAAAACCCAGGAGTGGAAAAACGCCAGAGTGGTTTTTATAACGAAAACAGGAAGCGACAATGAAGACCTGCCAAAGTCATTTAAATCTATCTACATCAGTTTCTTTCTGCTCAAACCTATGGAGAAAAGCTTAGACAACTTCATTAGGGGAACCTACCTGGGAATAAGGCCCCTAAACAATTTTCAATTTGCCTATCAAAGCGGCAAATCTACCACGACAATAATTCATGAGCTGATCAGCATTATCGAGGGCGCGATAGAAGCCAAGCAAGTGGCTCTCGTTGCGTTCATCGGTTTACAGAGGGCCTTTGATAACACGTCATACGCGGCTATAGAAAGAGCCGTGGAAAATAAAAGTATTGCAAACCTGATTATCAATTGGATAATCAATATGATGAACTCCAAGCTCGTTAGTTCGGAGCTGGAAGGGACATCCTCAATCATCAAAGCAAACAGAGGGTGCTCCTTGGGGGCCTGCTCTCTCTTCTCATTTGGACCATCGTCACAGATGAGCTGCTAACGAAATTACGCGACCTGGCATTCAAAACACTAGGTTATGCGGGCGACTTGGCAAACTCCTTGGTGGGCTAAATGAGACATATTTCTCCATAACCCAAGCAGAAGTCTGTGCAATCACCGCATATGCATCTGAATGCATAAGAAGACAATGCGGATCTGCAACAAGCCGTCTTAGTATCCCTCAGGGGGCAAATGACAACATTTAGATTTGTGTTGGAGTAACTTCACCGGGCAAAATGAGATGCACCTAATTTGGGTTTCTGGGGTGTTGAGGGTAACGGAAGGCGTGGCTGTCTAAACAACAGGAGGGCCCGAGGAGCAATGGTAGGTGCTGAACTGTTTTGTGGCATACCAAGAATCTACATTAATAGGCTGCAATGGCCATGTACACAGAATAAAGCGGCTTGGAAGCAATGTGTAGGACAAAGGCAGGCAAAAAGATTCAAAAAATTTTCCGGTAGGGCCTACAAAATCGTACTAATATACGATTATGTACACATTCTTGAAGCGCACTATAATAAATTAAGACGCAACCCGCGCTTCGACACCTCCATCACAGTGCAGTTACAACAAAGGAACGAGACCAGTTGTAAATTCTGGGCAAAGAGAGGCGCCAGGCCATCAGTTGTGGCACCGCGGGATTTTACAGATATAGTACGTTTTTTCAGCAATATTACACATGCAATATAGATTCTCTCTATAGAAGCTCTCAATGGAGCTGCCACCACATCAGGGCATTTATGCACCATTGAGTCAGATAATGACCGATTCCGAGTCCGAGGAAGAAATTCATAATTTAATAAAACACCAAAAATTTCATCATTATTATCACTGAAAAAAAAAACAAATTTATAAGAAAAATACATCTAATTTTCGGTTCAAGAAATCCTACACCCAAAATTTATAAAAATTTCGTTTCAAGAGAACCTACACGCTAAGAGGATATGCCTTCGGGCAGTGAGTGAAACAGTCAATCATAGTAAACATATATTTGTGATTTTTAGATGTCGGCAATAGGCCGACTGTACCTAGACAAATATATCTTTAGGTATGGTGGTTTTGTCAATGGTGATTTTATGTGCCTGTATAGTTTGTAGCACTGATTGCTGGTCCAGGTATTAACCTCTTTATTGATATGTGGCCAAAAATATGAAGCATTAAAACTAATCATTGTGCGGCCTTGGCGTCAGGGTGAGAAATGTTATGCAGGTTTTCGAAGGCCGTATTGCCGTGTACGGTCTCCTAACGGTCAACCTAATATAGCAATAAGTTCTTTTTTGTTTAAATCAACAATAGATAAATCATGAATAGAAATCCTAGAGCAGCAACAACAATCGCAACAGCAAAATATTGCTACGCTATCAACCCAACATGGCGGCATAACTGTGTTTTTCTCCTATTTTTAATATAAAATCGGTATAACTCTTTTGCTTTGCTGTTTTGTGATAGCAAATGCTATTGATTTCTTATCGTTATTGTGCTAACAATGTCAATGATTAGATAGTATGGTTGTATAATATACAATACTTTCTTTTTACGCTATAATACGGTAAGTAATATTTGCCAAGAAAGGGAAATGTCTTTATAGAGTACAAGACAAAACCTTTACCTTCGTTTGATTAGTTTTTATTGTCACCTATTAAAGCAATGCAGTGGCAAATATCATAAACGTAAGGATTGCTTGGAGAGACCACGTAAAGTTCTTGCAAGATATGCGAATTCTTTAGTCGTTCACGATGAACATATGTAGGAAAACAAGTAGGCGTTGGTTTTATTTTTTTTTGGGATGTCAAGTTTTCTTTTTTGTTGGGAACGTTTTTTTGATTATTCAATTTTTGGATTTTGTTTAGTCCAGTAAAAATAAATAAAATGAAAAAAAAGTAAATTTAAAAATTTTAAAAAAATGTGTATAACAATATAAAGAAAGACTTTTTTTTAAGTTGGAATAAAAACTGTGATAATTTGATTTACGAATTTTTTGAAACAAAATTTTCGATAAATTGTAAAATTTTTTTAAATTCGCGTAAATTCAAAAAAGGAAAAAAGAAAAGTTTTTTGGAAGACTACTGCAAAAATTTTTAACTTAACCCAGCAAGACTGCTATCGCAACTATTTGGTTTTGAGTTTGTTTTTTTTTAATCATCTTCACTAAAAGAATCCAACGCCATTGAATATAAGTTTGTCATCAAATTAAAACAATACGTCAATTATCAAAAATGGAAAAGACGGAAAAGAAAGCCAAAATCACTCTACCGAACGATAAATCTTCAAAAACCACAATCGCTGGCAAAACTGTAAAGATTGCCGGTGGTGACAAACTAACACCTAAAGGCAAATGTGCTGCAAAGTTGGTTGGTTGGAAAACGGGAGCTGGTAAAGGAAAATCTCCGGGAGGAGAAGGAGCTGGTGCTGCTGATGACCTTAATGCCTGGATTAAGTCGCGTCAACTACTTAAACCGGACGATCAACTAGAGCTGACAGAAGCTGAACTTGGCGAAGAAATAACCATTTCTAACGCCCACCAATACTAATGTGGTTCTCAATTTTGTAGTGTACAGTTTCAAGGAGGGCACTTTTGTTAAGATTCCACCCACTGGTAATACGGTCACAATATTTCAATAGGCTGGTGAAGTAAGTGAACACTTAACACACTCACATTCACTACACATTCACTTACATCTTAAAAATTTATAAAGATTCTATAGGGCAAAATCACTTTCATGAACCCCCCAATTGCGGCGAGCTAGTTAGATAACGTTAAGAGCCCTTTGAGCTGCTTTGCATGCTACATAGAATTTTTATTGTGCAAGATGAAGCCGTAAATTATGATGAGAAAAGAGATCTTTGGAGTAGTTATGATCCCGCCAATCATCGCGAAATTATAGAAGAATATGAGAAGGTGGAAGAAGCTAAACGGCAATTAAAAGCCGAAAAATTAAAGAATGGTTAGTAGAAACCTCCGAAACTTTTATTCCTATATACATTGCCAGAAATTGTTTATTAAATTAGATCCTGATGCGGAAATATCTGATGATGATGGGAACGACGATAAATATGTTGACGAAGTGGACATGCCAGGAACTAAAGTGGATTCAAAACAACGTATTACAGTACGCAACTTACGTATACGTGAAGATACCGCCAAGTACCTCCGTAACTTGGATCCTAATTCGACCTATTATGACCCCAAAACCAGATTCATGCGGGACAATCCAAATCCACAAGTACCAGCAGAAGAGTAAGTATTAAAGTATTAAAGTATTATTATGATTATAAATGCAGTATGGCCTTTAAACACGCATATAACGCAATTCCAGGTCAGAGTTTGACGGTGAAAATTTTGTTCGCTTTACCGGAAGCACCACAAAACACGCTGGTTCTCAATTGTTCCCATGGGAGGCTCATGGTAAGGGGGTCGATGTTCATTTATTGGCTGAGCCTACTAAGCTGGAGCTGTTACAAAAGGAATACGAGAAAAAGAAGGAACAATTCAAATCAAGTGTAAGAATCGAAGGTCAATTTAGTTTATTCATTCACAACGTAGCGGCTTTTGGAGATTGTTTTGGAAAATCTCCTACTAACCTTATGAGATCCAAAAAATATGATAACGAACATATTAGCCATTGGGATGTTCTCTCAAAAACAGTGCCTCTACTAGTGCTATATGACTTTATTCTTTTTATCTTAAAAATTTGTATCGTTGTACAGCTTTGTTTTACCGTGCAATAATATATTTTATTTTTTTTGAGACGAAGGAACATATTGTGGAAAAGTATGGCGGTGAAGAACATTTGATGAGCATTTGCAAGCACCACCTAAATCGCTACTGTTGGCCCAAACCGAAGATTATATAGAGCATTCACGTAGCGGCAAAGTTATTAAAGGAATGGAAGAACCCAAAGCTCGTAGTATATATGAGGAGGATATTTATTTTAGTAATATATAAACTGGGATTATCTGGGAAAAATGAAAATCTCATATTAATTCTTTCCATATATTCATACAAGTGCTTGAAATATAATATATAATCTTGTATATATAAATGTATAAAAAATATGCATTCATCTCCCCTTGTACGTCTCCTGAATAGTTTTATACAATTTTTATAGGCCTGGCATTCGATTTTCCCCTATTTTGAAAAATTTAATGTTATATTTAGTCGGTACCGCTTCATTTAAATAACTACTAGTTGTTTGTTTATTGTTTATACGCATAAAGTTCCCTCGTTATCAGATGTAATGTTTTGTACTCATAAAGGGTCAATACTCTGTTTATGCATTTTATATTATAGGCATTAGACATGGTTTATATTGTAGTAGTTTTTGTTTGTGAACGATTTGCAGACTTTACTGGAATCGTTCGATTGAGCGCCTTTAGCAATCAATGGGTGGTATAGCAAATTCGAATGAAAAACAGATGCAATTGTTTACAAATCAAAGGAACTAGGGTGTATTAAAATGGAAACATTTTTTACGCCCTCCATTATATTTCTGCTGGCTGGTATTAGTTTCGTACACATAAATTACTTTCGTACTCATTGTCGCTCTGCATTTAATCACTCTTTTGCTTTACAAAATCACTAAGAATAAAGAATTCAGAATGTAATGTTTCGACAAGAGGTATCGCCATTACTATAAATGATCAACCAAACGACTATAATTTGAACGCCAGTCATGAGAATTTCTCTCAACATCACATTATCAGCAATAAATTTGGTACAGTTAAAAGTATGGCTAGGGTGCATAATGTGCTCAATGAAGCACCTCCTAAATCTAAGTTGAACAACAAGTTGAAAAAATTGGAATAACCACGCGGTGATATATTATACGTACGGTACTTGGGCCAAGGAGCCTTTGGTGTTGTTCAGGCTAGAGCTCCTAGTGGACAACGATGAGTTAATGGTGGCGGTGAAAATGCTTAAAGATGATGCCGGCTAATCGAACCAATGTAGACAATAGTGCGATTAAACGGGCGAAACGTACCAAATGGTACACTGAGTGAAATGTTTAGTTATTAATAAGAGATTAAGAAAACAACCTCATCTTGTCATCTTTCTGCAACTTCCTTTTTGTTCACCATTCAAGGTGCAGTGTATACTGACTTTATGTGGACGGTCGTAACACCCAGAAGAACTTATGAGAGAACCACCTCAAATTGTACCGAGATTGAATACAAGAAAATAAGACGGACACACGGACAAACACTCACCAGACCCAGTTGCGCAAAATGAATGAAAAATTAATATATATTAAGACAGTCTAAGTCTACTCATGATAAAAGTGATTCTTTCTCAACTTCATGTCGTTCTTGCATATATCTAAACAAACTTACTATACCCTTACAATATAGAACGTAATTGAAACAACAAAATGTTTATAGTTTTTTAATAATGAATAATGGTTAGATACACAGATGTTTTAATTTTAATTCATTATTTTAATGTAAGAAACAATTTAGTTAGTTTTCACCTACGGCCACCTCTGTATGATCCGTATCGCATACTAATGAATTGATTCTCAAACGTGTGCTTTCCGCGTTAAGTGAAATTAAATTTAACCGCCACTGGGCATTGGACGACTGCCGGATTTTTGGCCAAAAATAAATTATACAACCAACCTTCAGCATTCTTAATTTTTGTATCCATGAGCTTATACTACTGAAATCAACATCAGGCACAGATTTTAATTCATCTGTTCAAGTATTCTTGTAGTCAAATGGTTGGAATCGGACCGCTCTCTCGATCACCTTTCACATAGCATCATAAGAAACAATATTATAATCTTTTCTAAAATGATATAAAAATTAGGAATCGGGTGGGTCCGTTTTTGAACCCATCCGTATGGAAACTGAATCCTTACATGATAAGAAGGCATAGTTTTCAATATCTTTTGGCGAAAATTCGTTCATTATAACAATTTGATATAAAACTCTGGTATGAACCAGATACCACTATAAAGATTTCCTAAGCACTCAAGAAATCTCGGAAGAAGTGAAAAATAAAATACATCAAGATGAGGTGGGCAAGATCAACAATCTGGGAAGTTCGCTTGTTTCTGCAGACTTTCAAACAGCGAGTGATAAAAAAAAACCCATGTTGGAGGAACCGCAGGAATTGGTACAAAATCAAGTAAGAGGATTTCTAGGCTGTTTACAAGAAAAGGATTGTGAATGTACAAAAATAGCAAAGAACAGTGCACAAGTCGACAAATGCACAGGTTTTCGGCTAATGGCAAGAACGTGCTCATCTCTGAAAAAGGGAGAAAACGTGTGGAAGGCCTCCTAAACGAATTTCATCAAAGTGAAAGTGATGGTGATATTGAGGATAATTTCCATTGTATAAAAAACAAAGTTATTTCTCAAAAGCAAAGCATCTTTAACAAGCAGGAAAGAAGGAGGTTACCCCAGATGGAGCGGCAAATTGTCAGCAGATGAGAAAAAGTCGAATATAAAAGTTGAAGGAGAGAAAAGTGAATGGGTTCTTACTCAAGTGCATTGTTGGCACTTGATGATGAATCGAAGCAAAACGTTTTAAAATTTCAAAATACTTGGTAATATTGGCCATTCGATTTTAAATGTTCCAATGATGTTTCGTAAAAATTGGTTGTTGTCATTAAACCCAAAAAAGAATTTTAGGTCACCCAATGAACTCTGTGAGACACCCAATAGAATTTCTTAAGAATGCTGTTGAAACAAGTACACCACGCAATAACCCAAAACGCAATGTATAACCAAAAAGATAACCAAAAGCATCCGTCTAATTGCAGCTTATAGCAACAAACACTTTTGCAGCCGCCTTGATTTGTCATTAGGAAAATCAAACTGGCCTTTCCTGTTGCTGTATATTAATTTATATAATTTATATTTAAATATAAATAGCTTTATTTATATAATAGCTTTATTATATATTTAAAACAGCTTTATTAATATATATTGTAACGAGTCTACTTAGGCAGGGTATACTCAGTCAATCCAGGACTCTTTCCAAGAATATTTATAAAATAAAATTTACTTGGACCTTGGGGTTTGTTCTTGGTTTCTATTTATTTATTTGCGGGGAGATTATAATATTCAAGCGAATTTTAAGAGACGTAGGAGGGAAAACCAGCTTGGTGATCCGACCTTAACGTTTTAATATTTCTTATTCGTTCCCGATTATTACTGTACTTTCTTTTTCACGTTTCCCTACCGCGAGTTTCTGTAAAGAGAAGAGCACGCCGCGAGTGTCATAGCAACCAACCTGGGCCTACAGTGCCCCACTTCAGTTCCCAGTTTAAACAAACACATGCTCAATTATTGAGAAGTGTAAACAAACATATACATTTATTCTCACATGTTTGGAATTTTGATACAAATTATTGAGGATAAGAACCGCTTACTCTCAGATGTTTCATGCTTTCAAATTTATACAACAGAAATGGTGCTTGATTTAGCTTGCGTTGAATGTATACTTCTCAACTTTCAACTTTTTCATTTAGAGGGGCTAACACTGTAGACATCATGTAACTCTAACGTACTTTCCATTAAGATGTGCCAAACTTTCATTGAATTTGGCATATTTATCAATTTTCCCTCCTCGTAGATTTCACGCAATTAGTACAAAAGATCCCTCTTAATTTCATAATAAAATGTTTATCATACAATTCTACACCTTTAGGTTTGATTTCGATACGGCATGATACATTATCGCGTTGCTTCACGTTATTTCAAGGTATCTTATAACCGAATTAGAAGTGAGAACTGCGTACAAATAGAGCCAGAAGAAGTTAAAGTCAGTGTTGATTAAAAGGGACAATAGATTACAGAAGGTTAAACGAAGAGTTTGCTTTCGTATTAAGCATTCTGCGTTATCATTTTTTGGCATTTATTCAATTTTCTTTTTTTTTGCTGAATATAGTTACGGTCTTCCCAAGTACAAGACAATTTCATCCGCATGTTTATTTATTTATTTATTTATTCTACTTATACTAGAAACTCAACTAAACAAATAACAGTCGGGTTCAATAGGCTCTTAATGCAAAA
>NW_024006317.1:0-1439 GCF_014805625.2 Glossina fuscipes | reverse complement strand
AATGCATAAATAATAATAAAAATTGTTTCATAAGTTTTCAGGATCTTGGTACGCGAAATTTCAGACCCTTAAAGCCGCCACAAATTTTGAACAAAACGTTGTTGTCAAAAACGCGATAGATTTCAGAAAACATAAGTTTTAATGAAATACAATATAGTGCACAAATAATAATAAAAATAATGCATTAGTTTTAAGGATCTTACTACGCGAAATTTCAGACCCTTAAAGCAGCCACAAGTTTTGAAGAAAACTATGTTGTCAAAAATTGGATAGATTTCAGAAAACATATGTTTCAATGAAGTAAGCCATAGTGCATAAATAATAATAAAAATAATGTCATTAGTTTCAAGGTTTTTATTACGGAAAATTTCACACACTAAAAGCCGCCACAAGTTTGCAAGAAAACTTTGTTGTCAAAAAAAAACTGGATAGATTTCAGAAAACACATTTCAATGAAGTAACACACAGTGCAGAAATAATAATAAAAATAATGTCATTAGTTTCAAGGTTTTTATTACGGAAAATTTCAGAATCTGGAAGCGTACACAAATTTTGAACGAAACTTTGTTATCAGAAACGCGGTAGAATTCAGAAAACATATGCGCCCATGAAATAAGACAAAATGCATAAATAATAATAAAAATCATTTCATAAGTTTTCAGGATCTTAGTACGCGAAATTTCAGACCCTTAAAGCCGCCACAAATTTTAAACAAAACGTTGTTGTCAAAAACGCGATAGATTTCAGAAAACATATGTTTGAATGAAGTAAGACATAATGCATAAATAATAATAAAAATAATGCATTAGTTTTCAGGATCTTAGTACGCGGAATTTCAGACCCTTAAGGCCGCCACAAGTTTTGAACAAAACGTTGTTGTCAAAACGCGATAGATTTTAGAATACATATGTTTTAATAAAAGAATATATAGTGCATAAATAATAATAAAAATAATGCATTAGTTTTCAGGATCTTAGTATGCGAAATTTCAGACCCTTAAAGCAGCCACAAGTTTTGAAGAAAACTATGTTGTCAAAAACTGGATAGATTTCAGAAAACATATGTTTCAATGAAGTGAGACATAGTGCATAATTAATAATAAAAATAATGTCATTAGTTTCAAGGTTTTTATTACGGAAAATTTCGCACACTAAAAGCCGCCACAAGTTTTGAAGAAAACTATGTTGTCAAAAACGCGATAGATTTCAGAAAACACAACTTTTAATGAAATAAGATATAGTGCACAAATAATAATAAAAATAATTTCCCAAGTTTCAGGTTTTTATTACGGGAAATTTCAGAATATGGAAGCGTATACAAATTTTGAACAAAACTTTGTTATCAGCAACGCGGTAGAATTCAGAAAACATATGCGTCCATCAAATAAGACAAAATGCATAAATAATAATAAAAATTGTTTCATAAGTTTTCAGGATCTT
>NW_024006316.1:0-1022 GCF_014805625.2 Glossina fuscipes | reverse complement strand
GGAGTAGGCGCAGTTGATTTTTTCTATTTTCAAAATAAAAGTTTTTGTGGCGTAGGCGTGTGGACATTCTAGGTCTGTCCTTTTCCAAGGATTCTTTTGCAAACTTATAAAGGACATAATCATTTTTGTTAACGGGAGAATGTTTAGCACAGTCACATAGACAGATAGATGGATAGATTTACCAAGAATTTATATACCCTATGGGGATCTTGAAAATTTTTTTCTGCGTTTTACAAAGGTTTGAAAAATAATTTAATTCTGTTGGTAAATTTTTTCCAGTGCCACAGCATCGCCCATAGCATAAGCATTCAAATTTTTGTACATAAATGTGCTACAGTTCGTGAGCAACGAGCAAAAAGCCTCCTTTTAAGGAGCAGATGTGTTCTCAGTTTACACGGTGTTGTGGGCGAGCCCTGGTTCGATTAGTCCCATCAATACCAACCTGTTTGCAAGAATTCCCACGAACGTACACACATATGGACATATTTATATCGGTTAAGAATTTAATGCTGACGTTTTGACGAAATGAATATACACCTCATCCTTCGGTGATCGCTATAAAAAATAAAAAGTAAAAAATATTTTTCTGGTACAAAAGTTTTGGATTGTCTAGATGAGGAGAAGAGTGTAAAATATCCTCTTTAGTATAGTGCTTTTGTTTCGAAATTATTAAGCAATGACAGTGTTCTCTGAGCGGTTAATTAAGTATTTTTATATTCACATTCGCACTGTTTTAGATCGGCTCAATATTTGCAAATTATTGGACGCTCCCGCAGTCACAATAATGTGCATTCGTAAATAACAACATCGAAATGTAGAATTATTAGACAAGAGGAAAATCTCGTGACACCTTTTCAAAGTTCAAATATAGTTTCCCATGTTTTAAATCAACTTTATAACGGTGTGTTTACACCTTTTAGCGTGGATAAAGCCGTCTTCTCCAAAGTCGTTTGCAGACTATTTCTTTGAGAGAGAAAATACCTGCTTTACTGTATTCCGCGTCACTTCACGAACTTTTTTAG
>NW_024006315.1:0-2729 GCF_014805625.2 Glossina fuscipes | reverse complement strand
AACATATAACGAGAAGTTGAAATTGTTCAATAATCGAATTACAAATTGTAACGGCCGCGAACAAACCTTGGGTAGGGTGTCTGTCGGTCTGTGTCAACCGCAAGCGGCGCAATAACGGCATGCCGTTAGACAAAATCATGCGATTTTGTGGTACCGCAAGTAAATCGCATGATCTTGCGGTATATGTGTTTATTTTTTTTTTTTTCCTTTTTGATCTCCTTACTTACAAGTACAGGCAAAATCGTATGATTTTGCGGTACCTTTGCCTGCTTTTACAAGTACAGGCAAAATCGTATGATTTTGCGGTACCTTTGCTTGCTTTTGCAAGTACAGGCAAAATCGTATGATTTTGCGGTACTCCTTTTTTTTTCCTTTTGCTCTTGCAAGCATAGGCAAAATCGTATGATTTTGCGGGATCTATGCTTGCTCTTGTGAGAGTAACGGCAAGCCGTTATAGAGAGAGAGCAACAGGAAGAAGAAGAGGGAAATGAAGTAAAAAGGAGAAGTCTGTCTGCGTTTCAAAAATTGAAGTCAGAGGGGATAGTTCTGAGTTGAGGTCAGTCGGAGTCAGGCTCTCGCTGAGTGCGGTTCTTGTTAGTTACAGCAGTTCTGTCAACATTTTACATAGTGCTTGCCTTTTACTTGTTGTGTGTTTAAGTGAAAAGGGTGATATCAAAGAGTATGTGTGGTTGGTTTTCCCTACTTTGCCTTCATTAAGCAAATAATGCAATTGTAATTAAATAGACAAAAAAAAAAAGGGGGAAACGTTGGAGAAGTACAATTTGATGTGATGGAGATTCGCGTTTTTTTTTCGATTCCAATATGAAGAAAAGGAAACTTCCCATTGTGTGCTATTGCACCTACGTACATATGAAGATTTATTCAAGGAAAGAACTTTACTAACAAAAGTCAAATTCTAGACATAAGTTTGTGTTGCATACCTCAAACCCATGCATATGAATAATTATCAAAAAAGATTCAAACATTGTATTTTATACGCAAGCCTAGAAGAAATCGAAAGCAACAAAATGTAAAGCAATTAAAAGAATAAAAGAAAAAAAAAAAACCAAAAAAATAAGGAGCAAAAATTAACAAAATGTTTTCTCTATTCGGCACATATGGTTTAGAAACGAAGCATCAATCATTAGAAGTCATTTGCGCAATAACCATTAAAGATCCCGAAATTATTAAAGGTCTAAAGGTCTAAAGCAGTAAAAATAACTGAAAATTTATTATAAGACAATGGTAATTTCAGAAGAAATTGGAGTTATTTTGGTTTAAAATCAGTAAAATCGTCAATATTCGTGTGCATTCCTTTTTTTCTAAAACGAAATAAATTTTGGTTACAAACGTGTACAGTTTTCTTTTCCCATCGGGCAGTTCGCTACATATAAAGGGACAAGTGAAGTTAAAGTGACAATTAAAGTAAGAAGCGCAAAAAAATAATTTGATGAAATTTCTAAAATTGAGAACGCGTTATATGATTATAAAAAGATCTGAAAAACAAAAATGTAAAATGTAATAAAAGAGGTACATTTCTCGCAGGCATTCACATTTGAGATCGAAATAAACTTTGATTTAATTTAGTGCAAAAGATATAAATAAAATTAAACGAAGATGAACAGCAACAGCAACAACGACGTGTTAATTATCAACAGCATTTACGGCAACAGCCAACAATTACCGATAGGGTGTCACATCAACCATTCTCAGCCTTTGGTTATCCTGTGAAGGATTCGCCGGCAGTTGTTAAAGATTCACCAGTAGAACGGCAGAAGCAACAACAACAGCAACAATTTATTGGTAGCATTGTGATAGCTGCAGCTGACAGTGAAAGTGATAATATTCATCAAGTGAACGATCACCACCACCACCACCACCGTACCTGTACTGTAAGTTATTTTTAAGCTATCTAATTTTGTTGTTACCCATGAGTGGCTAAGCGTGCGCTGCCACCGCTGTGGCTGAGGTGTAGGGGCGTGCACATGGTGGCCATATAGAGCCGACGCTAGACGATGACCGACTGACTCACTGGTGACAGACGCACAGCAGGAAACCGACCGGACCTTTTCGTTCATTTAGTTTGTTTTTTTATTATTATTTTTTTTTTTTTCTCTTTCTTTGTCTAAAGAAAAAAATTTAAATCCTCAGCGGCGAGGAAAGAAAAAGAGTTTCATGACAAAATTTCAATCCTCTCTCGTTGAGTGCTTACTGTCAACTCCTTTTCAGGCTCATTCTTACAATGTGCCGACGGAATTTGGACTTTCTCTTTTTTTAATAATTCCTCTCTTGTATTTTAATAATAAGACTACGGAATTATAAAAAAAAGAACGCATTTTGTCGCCTCCCGTTATCTGATGATTTATTGCTCTTTTGTGAAGAATAATGGGAAAATCAGACAGACAAAAACCCCCTACATCTATATACGCGGACGTTACAGAGCTTATAAAAATTGATGTCTCGCTTTCTGTAGTCGGGATATGACCAACGTAATTTTGTAGGTGGATTCAAAACGGCACTTGCTGATTGCCCAGTGAAACCATCGCATTTCGCGTGGTAGTATGGATCACGACGTCTGCAATCGATTAGTTTCAAGGCCTGCTTGTCATGTTATGGTGCAAATAAATATTTTAAGTTAAGGGGACAGTAGACAAAGAAGAATGTTTAAAAAAAAAAGAGAATTGCTGAAATATTTATAATGGTTGTTTAAAATAGCGCCCAAAACTGTT
>NW_024006314.1:0-1813 GCF_014805625.2 Glossina fuscipes | reverse complement strand
AATGTTTAGGAAAAGTTTGGACGCTGTAAAGACTTGCCAATGAACTGGGTTTGAATGTAAATATTTTCTAAAATTAAACACTCAAGTTTTTGGAATTAACCAGCAGTTAATCATCAGTATCAGGTAATTGTTCTCATAATAGTAAACATAAATAGAGAAAATTGTGTTTTACCTTTGCTAATAGTGTTATGTAATTGCTCTTTAGCAACAACAATATAACAGCGCAATGTCTAGTCGAATTTATTCTCTAAGCTCCCAATTCGTCTTCTGTACATTGTGGCAGCTTTGGTAGGCCAAAGTACATGAAATATCGACCAGATTTCTGAAGCCTTCCCATCCTTAAATTCATTTCATTTAAGCGCCTTAATAAAATGATTCGATTGTTAAATGAACATAATATTCAGTTAATCATCAGCATCAGGTAATTGCTCTCATAATAGTAAATACAAATAGAGAAAACTGTCTTTTACCTTTGCTAATGGTGTTACGTAATTGCTCTTTCACAACAACAATATAACAGCGCAATGTCTAGTCGAATTTATTCTTTAAGCTCCCAATCCGTCTTCTGTAGATTGTGGCCGCTTTAGTAAGCTAATTTACATGAAATATCGACCCGATTCCTACAGCCTTCCCATCCTTAAATCCATTTTATTTAAGCGCCTTAATAAAATGATTCGATTGTTAAATGAACATAATGTGTTGTCAATCTAAATGCCTAGTGCAGATAAATGTTTAGGTAAAATTTGGACGCTGTAAAGACTTTCCAATAAAGTGCTTTTGAATGTAAATATTTTTTAAATTTAAACACTCAATTTTTTGGAATTAACCAGCAGTTAATCATCAGCATCAGGTAATTGTTTTCATAATAGTAAACATAAATAGAGAAAATTGTCTAGTCGAATTTATTCTTTAAGCTCCCAATCCGTCTTCTGTACATTGTGGCAGCTTTGGTAGGCCAATGTACATGAAATATCGACCAGATTTCTGAAGCCTTCCCATCCTTAAATTCATTTCATTTAAGCTCCTTGATAAAATGATTCGATTGTTAAAGGAACATAATGTTTCGTCAACCTGAATACCTAGTGCAGATAAATGTTACGGTAAAATTTGGACCCTGTAAAGACTTGCCAATGAGCTGCTTTTGAATTTAAATATTTTTAAAATTTAAACACTCAAGTTTTTGGAATTAACCAGCAGTTAATCATCAGCATCAGGTAATTGTTCTCATAATAGTAAACACAAAAAGAGAAATCTGTGTTTTTCTATAGCTAATGGTGTATTGTAATTGCTTTTTAGCAACAACAATATTACAGCGCAATCTCTAGTCGAATTTATTCCTTTAGTTTCCAATGCGTCTTCTGTATATTGTGGCCGCTTTAGTAAGCTAATTTACATGAAATATTGACCCGTTTCCTGAAGGCTTCCCATCCTTAAATTCATTTTATTTAAGCGCTTTAATAGAACGATTCAATTGTTAAGTTAGCATAATGTGTCGTCTACCTGAATCCCTAGTGGAAATAAATTTTTAAGTAATATTTGGACGCTGTAAAGACTTGCCAATGAACTGCTTTTGAATGGAAATATTTTTAAAATTTAAACACTCAAAATTTTTGGAATTAACCAGCAGTTAATCATCAGTATCAGGTAATTGCTCTCATAATAGTAAATACAAATAGAGAAAACTGTGTTTTTCCTTAGCTAATGGGGTTATGTAATTGCTCTTTAGCAACAACAATATAACAGCGCAATGTCTAGTCGAATTTATCCTTTAAGCTCCCAATCTGTCTTCTGTACATTGTGGCCGCTTTAGTAG
>NW_024006313.1:0-3251 GCF_014805625.2 Glossina fuscipes | reverse complement strand
TAATTGTTCTCATAATAGTAAACACAAAAAGAGAAAACTGTGTTTTTTCTAGCTAATGGTGTTTCGTAATTGCTCTTTAGCAACAACAATATAACAGCGCAATCTCTAGTCGAATTTTAGTCCTTTAGCTCCGAATCCGTCTTGCGTATATTGTGGCAGCTGTAGTAGGCCCATGTACATGAAATATCGACCAGATTTCTGAAGCCTTCCCATCCTTAAATTCACTTTATTTAAGCGCCTTAATAAAAAGATTCGATTGTTAAATGAACATAATGTGTTGTCAAACTGAATGCCTAGTGAAGATAAATTTTTAGGTAAAATTTGGACGCTGTTTAACCTTGCCAATGAACAGCTTTTGAATCTAAATATTTTTTTAAATTAAACACTCAAGTTTTTGGAATTAACCAGCAGTTAATCATCAGCATAAGGTAATTGTTCTCATACTAGTAAATACAAATAGAGAAACTGTCTTTTTTCTTAGCTAAACGTGTTAAGTAATAGTTCTTTAGCAAGAACAATATAACAGCGCAATGTCTAGTCGAATTTATTCTTTAAGCTCCCAATCCGTCTTCTGTACATTGTGGCCGCTTTATTAGGCCAATGTACATGATATATTTACCCGTTTCCTAAAGCCTTCCCATCCTTAAATTCATTTTATTTAAGCGCTTTAATAGAATCATTCAATTGTTAAATGAAAATAATGTGTTGTCAAACTGAATGCCTATGGAAGGAAAATTTTTAGGTAAAATTTGGACGCTGTGAAGACTCCCCAATGAACTGCTTTTGAATGTGAATATTGTTTAAATTTAAACAATCAAGTTTTTGGAATTAACCAGCAGTTAATCATCAGCATCAGGTAATTGTTCTCATAATAGTAAATACAAATAGAGAAAATTGTGTTTTTCCTTTGCTAATGGTGTTACGTAATTGCTCTTTAACAACAACAATATAACAGCGCAATCTCTAGTCGCATTTATTCCTTTAGTTCCTAATGCGTCTTCTGTATATTGTGGCCGCTTTAGTAAGCTAATTTACATGAAATATTGACCCGTTTGCTGAAGCCTTTTCATCCTTAAATTCATTTTATTTAAGCGCTTTAATAGAATGATTCAATTGTTAAGTTAACATAATGTGTCGTCAACCTGAATGTAGCTGTAGTAGGCCAATGTACATGAAATATCGACCCGATTTCTGAAGCCTTCCCATCCTTAAATTCACTTTATTTAAGCGCCTTAATAAAATGATTCGATTGTTAAATGAACATAATGTGTTGTCAAACTGAATGCCTAGTGAAGATAAATTTTTAGGTAAAATTTGGACGCTGTTTAAGATTGCCGATGAACAGCTTTTGAATTTAAATATTTTTTAAATTTAAACACTCAAATTTTTGGAATGAACCAGCAGTTAATCATCAGCATCAGGTAATTGCTCTCATAATAGTAAATTCAAATAGAGAAAATTGTGTTTTACCTTTGCTAATAGTGTTATGTAATTGCTCTTTAGCAACAACAATATAACAGCGCAATGTCTAGTCGAATTTTCTCTTTAAGCTCCCAATCCGTCTTCTGTACATTGTGGCCGCTTTAGTAGGCCAATGTACATGAAATATCGACCAGATTTCTGAAGCCTTCCCATTCTTAAATTCATTTCATTTAAGCGCCTTAATAAAATGATTCGATTGTTAAATGTACATAATGTGTCGTCAACCTGAATGCCTAGTGCAGATAAATGTTAAGGTAAAATTTGGACGCTGTAAAGACTTGCCAATGAACTGCTTTTGAAAGTAAATATTTTTTAAATTTAAACACTCAAGTTTTTGGAATTAACCAGCAGTTAATCATCAGCATCAGGTAATTGTTCTCATAACAGTAAGTACAAATAGAGAAAACTGTGATTTTCCTTAGCTAATGGTGTTTCGTAATTGCTCTTTAGAAACAACAATATAACAGCGCAATATCTAGTCGAATTTATTATTTAGGCTCCCAATCCGTCTTGTGTACATTGTGGCCGCTTTAGCAGACCAATGTACATGAAATATCGACCCGATTCCTGCAGCCTTCCCATCCGTAAATTTATTTTATTTAAGCGCTTTAATAAAATGATTCAATTGTTAAGTTAACATAATGTGTCGTCTACCTGAATGCCTAGTGGAAATAAATTTTTAGGTAATATTTGGACGCTGTAAAGACTTGCCAATGAACTGCTTTTGAATGGAAATATTTTTAAAATTTAAACACTCCAAATTTTTGGAATTAACCAGCAGTTAATCATTAGCATCAGGTAATTGCTCTCATAATAGTAAATACAAATAGAGAAAATTGTGTTTTACCTTTGCTAATGGTGTTACGTAATTGCTCTTTAACAACAAGAATATAACAGCGCAATCTCTAGTCGAATTTATTACTTTAGCTCCCAATCCGTTTCCTGTATATTTTGGCCGCTTTAGTAGGCCAATGTACATGAAATATCGACCAGATTTCTGAAGCCTTCATTTTATTTAAGCGCTTTATAGAATGATTCAATTGTTAAGTTAACATAATATGTTGTCAACCTGAATGCCTAGTGAAGATAAAACTTAGGTAAAATTTGGACGCTGTAAGGACTTGCCAACGAACTGGTTTTGAATGTAAATATTTTCTAAAATTAAACACTCAAGTTTTTGGAATTAACCAGCAGTTAATCATCAGTATCAGGTAATTGTTCTCATAATAGTAAACATTAATAGAGAAAATTGTGTTTTACCTTTGCTAATAGTGTTATGTAATTGCTCTTTAGCAACAACAATATAACAGCGCAATTTCTAGTCAAATTTATTCTTTAAGTTCCCAATCCGTCTTCTGTACATTGTGGCAGCTTTGGTAGGCCAAAGTACATGAAATATCGACCGGATTTCTGAAGCCTTCCCATCCTTACATTCATTTCATTTAAGCGCCTTAATAAAATGATTCGATTGTTAAATGAACATAATGTGTCGTCAACCTGAATGCCTAGTGCAGATAAATGTTAAAGTAACATTTGGACGCTGTAAATACTTGCCAATGAACTGCTTTTGAAAGTAAATATTTTTTAAAGTTAAACACTCAAATTTTTGGCTTTAACCAGCAGTTAATCATCAGCATCAGGTAATTGTTCTCATAATAGTAAATATAAATAGAGAAAATTATGTTTTACCTTTGCTAATGGTGTTACGTAATTGCTCTTTCACAACAAGAATATAACAGCGCAATCTCTAGTCGAATTTATTCCTTTAG
>NW_024006312.1:0-1270 GCF_014805625.2 Glossina fuscipes | reverse complement strand
AAGACTGACGTGAAGATATCGAGGCGCAACTTCGTATCGCCGTATACACCTCATGAAAATCCAAAAATAAAATCGCAATATGAACAATCGTAGCATAATATTACCAACTGCCATGTGGCAGTTACAACTTTACAACATTAACAACTGAGATTACCATGTACTTTGTGTGATCAAGTAATTCGAGGTGCCGAAGCTGTGACAAAACCTTCACAAGCGAAAATAAAAAAAAACACTTCAAATATTCCACACCATTCGATGTGATTTAGAACAAGGATCACAAAGCCAAGGAAAATATTCAATATTCACCATTAGTGGAAAGTTCTGATTGGCAATTTGGTGTCAGACCATTGCCCAAAGCAGCGAACGATTGCGAGGGCTATATGCGTTGACCCGGTTTGAATCTCCTACCGTTTTCCAAAGGGAAAGCACTATAACAATAGAAGCTTACGACATCGGAGATGCCTAACCTTATATGCAGGAGGATTATTAATAACAACCTGTTGATAAACGCCAACACCAATCTGTACATGTCCTGCTCCGCCATCACAAAGAAAAGCACAATCACTTATCAACAAAGAATTTCTATATTTTACCTGCACTCAATTTAAGTCAAATCAAGACTAATTCTTCGTTTCCACGTTTCCTCGTTCTGACGCATTGGCATAAGATAAATAGATGTACCCCCTCAAGTACTGACTCGACCCGCTGCTACGGTCCGAGATGGCAATGACTGACTTACAGTCCGATGAGGTCTATGAACGAGTCTGACACGAAACCGGACGGCTTAACCGAAGGCTTGGCTTCGTTGGATTGGAGGATATCCTATCTTACATGATCCCAGTAGCGAAGAGGACGAACTAGAGCCGTTCTACCAGGCCCATTATGCCACGTACAAGGCCTCTAAAAGACTTCGCATAGGAGTCACAAGCAAAAATCTTCGCTGGAGGACAAACCACACAACCCTATGCTAATCCACTATTGACCAGGGAGCATCCAGTTGCACCAATCACTGATAATCATACGGACTCAGCTATGTTTTTTCTGCGGCCAAGAGATGGTGCAACGAATAATTCCCAGAGAAACGAACAATGTCCGGACCGCACGTTCATTATATAAATTTCCTAGAAATGCACAAGAAGAAGTGCTTACGGAACAAAAGGAGGAAGACATACAGGAGGGGGCCGCATTGACCTGAACAGATCCTCGTTCACAGCCGCCGACAAAGTAGAAATCTCGGCTCCTTGTGGGAGAAGTTTGAGCTAATTAAGTC
>NW_024006311.1:835-1935 GCF_014805625.2 Glossina fuscipes | reverse complement strand
TTGCCAATGAACTGCTTTTGAATGTACATATTTTTTAAATATAAGCAGTCAAGTTTTTTAAATTAACCAGCAGTTATTCATCAGCATCAGGTAATTGTTCTCATAATAGTAAATACAAATAGAGAAAACTGTGTTTTTCCTTAGCTTATGCCGTTATGTAATTGCTCTATAACAACAATCGCATAGCAACTCTATCTGTGTTCAAATTTATTCCTTTAGTACCCGTTGCATCCTGCTTTCTTTATATTGTGGCCGCTTTGGTAGGCCAATGTACACGAAATATCGACCCGATTCCTGAAGCCTTCCAATCCTTAAATTCATTTTATTGAAACGCTTTAACAGAATGATTCAATTGTTAAATGAACATAATGTGTTGTCAAACGAATGCCTAGCGAAGATAAATTTTTAGGTACGATTTGGACGCTGTAAAGACTTACCAATGAACTGCTTTTGAATGTAAATATTTTTTGAATTTAAACACTCAAGTTTTTGAAACTAACCAGCACTTATTCATCAGCATCAGGTAACTGTTCTCATAATAGTATATATAAATAGAGAAAGCTGTGTTTTTCCTTACCTAATGTCGTTATGTAATTGGTCTATAACAACAATAACATAGCAACTCTATCTGTGTTCAAATTTATTCCTTTCGTACCCAATGCTTCCTGATTTCTTTATATTGTGGCCGCTTTGGTAGGCCAATGTTCATATATATCGACCCGATTCCTGAAGCCTTCCAATCCTTTAATTCATTTTATTTAAACGCTTTAACAGTATGATTCAATTGTTAAATGAACATAATGTGTGGTCAAACTGAATGCCTAGTGAAGATAAAGTTTTAGGCAAAATTTGCACGCTGTAAATACTTGACAATAAACTGCCTTTGAAAGTAAATGTTTTTTTAATTGAAACACACAAGTTTTTGGAATTAACCAGCAGTTAATCATCAGCATCAGGTAATTGTTCTCATAATAGTAAATAAAAATAGAGAAAACTGTGTTTTTCCTTAGCTAATGTCGTTATGTAATTGGTCTATAGCAACAATAACATAGCAACTCTATCTGTGTTCAAATTTATTCCTTTAGTACCCAATTCCTCCT
>NW_024006311.1:0-735 GCF_014805625.2 Glossina fuscipes | reverse complement strand
CGACCCGATTTCTGAAACCTTCCCTTTCTTAAATTCGTTTTATTTAAACGCTTTAACAGTATGATTCAATTGTTAAATGAACATAATGTGTTGTCAAACTGAATGCCTAGTGATGATAAACTTTTAGGTAAAATTTTGACGCTGTAAATACTTGACTATGAACTGCTTTTGAATGTAAATATTTTCTATATTTAAGCACTCAAGTTTTTGCAACTAACCAGCAGTTATTCATCAGCATCAGGTAATTGTTCTCATAATAGTAAATATAAATAGAGAAAACTGTGTTTTTCCTTAGCTAATGTTGTTATGTAATTGCTCTATAACAACAATCACATAGCAACTCTATCTGTGTTCAAATTTATTCCTTTAGTACCAAATTACTCCTCCTTTCTTGATATTTTGGCCGCTGTGGTAGGCCAATGTACATGAAATATCGACCCGATTCCTGAAACCTTTCCTTTCTTAAATGCATTTTATTTAAACGCTTTAACAGTATGATTCAATTGTTAAATGAACATAATGTGTTGTCAAACTGAATGCCTAGTGAAGATAAAGTGTTAGGTAAAATTTGCACGCTGTAAAGACTTGCCAATGAACTGCTTTTGAATGTACATATTTTTTAAATATAAGCAGTCAAGTTTTTTAAATTAACCAGCAGTTATTCATCAGCATCAGGTAATTGTTCTCATAATAGTAAATACAAATAGAGAAAACTGTGTTTTTCCTTAGCTTATG
>NW_024006310.1:0-2585 GCF_014805625.2 Glossina fuscipes | reverse complement strand
AGTGGGTGTGGGTCTCGTAAATAATAACTTTGACGAAATCTTAAATACATATTACAGAGTGGTGGGAATTAATTTCAGCTAAACATAAGATTTAAATCGTCATATGGATGTGAATCAGAATTTAGTTGTACCGTTAAGCTACAATGAACAACTTTGCTTTCGGTGTTTCGAAATGCTATAAGTAGAGACATATAATATTCTAAAACATATAGTTAACGGTTGACCAGTACTAATTTTTTTAAACACTTCAAATTTGTAAGCATCAGCAAGTTGAACATGCGGCATCTTCGATGTAACTTTTCTTCACTTAACAAGTAAGAGCTTGTTTATCATCTTTTGACCGTAGCAAAATCAATTCGTGGCTATATTTAACTATGCTTTTATTGAAATCTTCAGCATATCCAAGTAGTATTTGCAGTGGTATACAAAAGTTGAAATAAGCTCTAATAGTAATAAGTGCATTCGATAGATGCTCAACCTCCGTTAATTGAAGTGAGTTTTTTATTTCTGTTGCAATACCCAAATGACGTGTGCGATCAATTTCTATACCCTTAAGTTCACATCGAATTTCATCAAATATATGTGGTATACATAGATTCAATATATAATAAAGATTGTACCATCTGCCTTTGATGCAGTTCCCTCAACATATAGAAAAAGTTCGCTTGGTAAAACACACTGTAAATATGATATTCTTTTTTTATAATTGAATTGTCAAATTGTGGTGTTTGTAATATATTGATTATATTACTCATTTTTTTGTTATTTTAATTGAAGCCTCAAACTATTTAAAAACTCCTGATTAATTCTACTTAGAGTATTAGTAGTCTTTTTGCGGTTTTATTCGTTTATATCTATATATATTATATAGACATATATATTTTTTTATTATTCTTATTATCATTGTACGATGATAAAGATGGTGATGATAATTTCTTCTTCTTTCTTCTTTTTACTTAGTATTATAATCCCTATTTTGATGGTTTTAAATTCAATCTTATTGATATTTTTTGTCCCGAAAAATTTATTAAATTATCAGATTGATCGACAACTTTCAAAACAATAGAATTTATCGTTCTTGTTATATTACATTAGTCGGTATCTCTACAATTTTATAACCTATAGTCTTCTAGCAAATATGTGTGTTGGGTTTGCATTTTTCATAGTTTTTACTGTAACGATCTCCGTAGTCCAATTGGGTGTGTAGATCTTCTCAAATTGGTGTTTATTTTTGCTTATTCGTACGTAATCATTAATTTGAAACTTCGGTTTTTTAAATATTTTTAAAGTGCTGTACATGGTATCCAGCAGAGATTTCTCATTTGAAGACTTCATTTGCTTTGATGTTATTTTTATTGTTCTATGAAATGTGTATTGCGTTTATCAACAAACTCGTTCTATATATGAACGCATTTTCCTGCTTTCCATTTAATTTTCCATGCTTTCCATTGAATTCCTTTTAGAGTTCAATTAAATCGTTCTACTATGCATGCCTTTAGAACGCTTTATGTTGATTAGTAATTAATATGATTGATTTGTATCAATTGACAAAATTAATTATTGAAAAATTCTTTACCGCCATCAGTTTGCAAGTTTTCCGGTTTCCGATGACTTTTTTCAAAAATTCTTTTCGTAGCATTCGTTACGTTTTGAGCAGTTTTGGTGTTCACCGCAATAGGCCAAGCGTATTTCGGAAATTAATCTATTACTATTAAATACCTTTATTTTTTACTGCATAGTTGGTGATTCATACGTCATATGACATAATTTTTTTTTCTTTTTTAAAGGTATTCCTGCTCACAGGCCATAACTTGAAACATGTTGCAAGTCCGTTTGTGAGGCTCGTTGGCTCTACTATCAACACTTTCCTTATCGTAACCCATCAAATACCATTCCGCAAAAAGAAAACAATCAATACTATGATCAATATGCCTCTTAGAGCTCTCAGCTCGACCACCCTTGCAGACAGCATTCAAAATCTTGATTGAAATACATTTTTATATTCTTCGGCTCTGATAAAGGAATTATGCTTTTACACACTTTTGGATCCAAAACAAACTTTGCATATACCGATAATGCACATATTTTGTTTAATATTTTTTCCTTCTTGCCTATTCTTCAAATTTCACGTTGCTTTGCTTTTTGTTTCTTGTTTGTTTTTTAAGTTTTTCTTTCTCTACATACCCGTAGATAAAGTTATGCACTTTCTTCTTAATTTTCTTTAATATAGAAATTTCTATTACTATGTACATAAACATAAAAGAAAAATATTCTCATGTCACACAGACGTACCTTGGACTTTTCCTCTTTTCATAATTCTCTCTCGCATAATAGCGTTATGCAGAGAGAGAGTTATGAATAGAGGTTCTCCAGTATACGTATTTATATTATATATATGCATTTATATGTATTTATATAGATATATACATTTCTATGTTTATTACTGTTTTGCTACTATTTTTACTACTATTTACAATATTTTTCTTATTTCATTTGTAACGGCTAAATTTATCATGTATAATTAAACAATATGCTGGTGTATTAACTGGTATGTTAATTGAGTCATTTCAATGCGAATTGGTCGA
>NW_024006309.1:0-1187 GCF_014805625.2 Glossina fuscipes | reverse complement strand
AAAACCAGTTCATTGTCAAGTATCTACAGCGTTCAAATTTTACCTAAAAGTTTATCTTCACTAGGGATTCTGGTTGACGTCACATTATGTAAACTTAACGATTGAATCATCCTATTAGAGCGGTTAAATAAAATAAATTTAGTGAAGGGAAGGTTTCGGAAATCGGGTCGATATTTCGTGTACATTAGTCTACTAAAGCGGCCACAATATAAAGAAAGCAGGAAGCAATGGGTACTAAAGGAATAAATTAGAACACAGATAGAGTTGCTATGTGATTGTTGTTATAGACCAATTACATAACGACTTTCGCTCAGGAAAAACACAGTTTTCTCTATTTATATTTACTATTATGAGAAAAATTACCTGATGCTGACGATTAACTGCTGGTTAATTTGAAAAACTTGAGTGTTTAAATTTAAAAATTATTTACATTCAAAAGCAGTTCATTGTCAAGTATTTACAGCGTCAAAATTTTACCTAAAAGTTTAGATTCACTAGGCATTCTGGTTGACGTCCCATTATGTTAACTTAACGATTGAATCATTCTAAAGCGATTAAATAAAATGAGTTTAAGGAAGGGAAGGTTTGGGAAATCGGGTCGATATTTCGTGTACATTGGTCTACTAAAGCGGCCACAATATAAAGAAAGCAGGAAGCATTGGGTAC
The DNA here is from genome assembly GCF_014805625.2 of Glossina fuscipes. Classification (NCBI taxonomy): domain Eukaryota; kingdom Metazoa; phylum Arthropoda; class Insecta; order Diptera; family Glossinidae; genus Glossina; species Glossina fuscipes. The sequence goes on along the minus strand of NW_024006309.1, from coordinate 521 downwards.
GAAAGGAATAAATTAGAACACAGATAGAGTTGCTATGTGATTGTTGTTATAGACCAATTACATAACGACTTTCGCTCAGGAAAAACATAGTTTTCTGTATTTATATTTACTATTATGAGAACAATTACCTGATGCTGACGATTAACTGCTGGTTAATTTCAAAAACTTGAGTGTTTAAATTTAAAAATTATTTACATTCAAAAGCAGTTCATTGGCAAGTTTTTATAGCGTCCAAATTTTACCTAAAAATTTATCTTCACTAGGCATTCAGTTTGAAAACATATTATGTTCATTTAACAATTGAATCATACTATTAAAGCCCTTAAATAAAATGAATTTAAGGAAGGGAAGATTTCAGGAATCAGGTCGATATTTCGTGTACATTGGTCTACTGAAGTGGCCACAATATAAAGAAAGCAGGAAGCAATGGGTACTAAAGGAATAAATTAGAACACAGATAGAGTTGCTATGTGATTGCTGTTATAGACCAATTACATAACGACTTTCGCTCAGGAAAAACA
>NW_024006308.1:0-1783 GCF_014805625.2 Glossina fuscipes | reverse complement strand
AGTATTTACAGCGTCCAAATTTTACCTAAAAATTTATCTTCTCTAGGCATTCAGTTTGACAACACATAATGTTCATTTAACAATTGAATCATTCTACTAAAGCGCTTCAATAAAATGAATTTAAGGAAGGGAAGGTTTCAGAAATCGGGTCGATATTTCGTGTACATTGGTCTACTAAAGCGGCCACAATATAAAGAAAGCAGGAAGCAATGTGTACTAAAGGAATAAATTTGAACACAGATAGAGTTGCTATGTTATTGTTGTTATAGACCAATTACATAACGACATTAGCTAAGTAAAAGCACAGTTTTCTCTATTTATATTTACTATTAAGAGAAGAATTACCTGATGGTTATGATTAACAGCTGGTTAATTCTAAAAACTTGAGTGTTTAAATTAAAAAAATATTTACATTCAAAAGAAGTTTATTGTCAAGTATTTACAGCGTCCAAATTTTACCTAAAAATTTATCTTCTCTAGGCATTCAGTTTGACAACACATAATGTTCATTTAACAATTGAATCATTCTTTTGAAGCGCTTAAATAAAATGAATTTAAGGAAGGGAAGGTTTCAGAAATCGGGTCGATATTTCGTGTACATTGGTCTACTATAGCGGCCACAATATAAAGAAAGCAGGAAGCAATGTGTACTAAAGGAATAAATTTGAACACAGATAGAGTTGCTATGTTATTGTTGTTATAGACCAATTACATAACGACATTAGCTAAGGAAAAGCACACTTTTCTCTATTTATATTTACTATTAAGAGAAGAATTACCTGATGGTTATGATTAACAGCTGGTTAGTTCCAAGAACTTGCGTGTTTAAATTTAAAAGATATTAACATTCAAAAGCAGTTCATTGTAAAGTATTTATGGCGTCCAAATTTTACCTAAAAACTTATCTTCATTAGGCATTCTGGTTGACGTCACATTATGTTTATTTAACAATTGAATCATTCTATTAAAGCGCTTAAATAAAATGAATTTAAGGATTGGAAGGCTTCAGGAATCGGGTCGATATTTCATGTACATTGGCCTACTAAACCGGCCACAATATAAAGAAAGCAGGAAGCAATGGGTACTAAAAGAATAAATTTGAACACAGATAGAGTTGCTACGTTATTGTTGTTATAGAGAAATTACAGAACGACATTAGGTAAGGAAAAACACAGTTTTCTCTATTTGTAATTGCTATTATGAGAACAATTGCCTGATGCTTATGATTTACTGCTGGTTAATTCTAAAAACTTGAGTGTTTAAATTAAAAAAATATTTACATTCAAAAGCAGTTCATTGGCAAGTCTTTACAGCATCCAAATTTTTCCTAAACATATATTTTCACTAGGCATTCTGGTTGACGTCACATTATGTTAACTTAGCGATTGAATCATTCTACTAAAGCGTTTCAATAAAATGAATTTAAGGAAGGGAAGGTTTCAGGAATCAGGGCGATCTTTCGTGTACATTGGCCTACTAAAGCGGCCACAATATAAAGAAAGGAGGACGGATTGGGTACTAAGGGAATAAATTTGAACGCAGATGCAGTTGCTAGGTTATTGTTGTTATAGACCAATTACATAACGACATTAGCTAAGGAAAAACACAGTTTTCTCTATTTTTATTTACTATTATGAGAACAATTACCTGATGCTGATGATTAACTCTTGGTTAATTCCAAAGACTTGAGTGTTTAAATTTAAAAAATATTTACTTTTAAAAGCAGTTTATTGTCGAGTATTTACAGCGTCCAAATTTTACCTAAAAATTTATCTTCTCTAGG
>NW_024006307.1:0-1024 GCF_014805625.2 Glossina fuscipes | reverse complement strand
TTGCAAGACCTGCAAGAAAAAATCGTTAGTAGCGTAGCCTTTTTTTTTTTTTTTGTAAGACAATTTTTTTATTTTTAAATTCTTCCTCTTTTCCTCCAAATTTTTTCTCGCATTCATGTACAAGAATGCATTGATGTCTTCGTTTTATGCGTGGTGGTTTTGGCGTACGTAGAGCGGGGTGAGTTTGGTTCTTCCAACAAGATATTTCAACGATATTGACGACAATTGCTACTGCGTAAAAAAAATGCATTTCAAATATTTGGCTAAGGTTTACACTACAACAAATTCATATATAAGAGTGCGTTCTCTGAATACACATATCTTTATATCATCTTTATATCATTGTCCCGCTACTGCGGTTAGTTCGTCAGTCATGGCACTTTCGTATGCACAGCAATAAATAAAGGCTGACAGATCCTACCTTACTTATATATGCGGACGCCACGTATATTGCAATCTTAATACGTTCTGCTTCTCTGCATTCATTCAAAACATTCAAAGTTAAGTTGTTTCGTTTTACAAATTATGTTTCTAAATTATGTTTATTTGAAAAAAGGCTTTCCCAGTGCTAAAGAGTTTCCTAGGCATTCAATATGTCCTTTTTGGATAGGCGTGTGATCAGGATTTTGATACAATTACGAGAAGATTTGGCGAGAACTATCGAACGACTGCTTTTTCATATCTACGTTATTGAACATATTGCCCATGTTCTTTGTTAAAATGCTTAATATTATGCTTATTGTTTGAATTGAATGGATCCTATGTAGAGAGTAACGCTTCAACATTATCTTCCGTGAATATAATTCGCTCACTATAGACGATCAAAGAGTGCCTTTACGGCACTTGCGTTCACGCCTTCTAACGTAACGGTTCCTTCTCTTTTCTCCTTCATATTAACTGTAAAACTTCTTGTATTATTTAGCCATTTTATTCAAGTATGTGCTTTTGGCTGCAAAATAAAGCAAGAGCTTCCTTATGTGTTGTGTGGTCGATTCCCTGTAGCCGGGGTACGCTCATTACAATT
>NW_024006306.1:0-1152 GCF_014805625.2 Glossina fuscipes | reverse complement strand
TTATCCTTCGGTTATGGGTATAAAAATAAAATTTTTTTTTTTGAAAGAGATTTCAAAAGACCAAGAACATTTCATCGAAATTTTTGAATGTTAGTGTCGGAGGTACAAGTCGGAAAGATAAAAAAAATTACATTCCTACTGTAAGTTCAGAAATTAACTGCATTTTTTTTTCTTGCGAAAGGACAAAGAAAAATCTTTATTTAAAATATACTTTTTACAAAACTTAACAATTCAAATATTCACCACCGTTAACTATCGATCTAACTTTGACCTTTCCAAAACCTCTAATCTGCTAAATATTTTTGCATTAATCTGAACCCGCGGTAATCAGAAGGAGACAAGTCTGGCTAATACGCCGCAACCGAGAGATGTTTCCAATCCAAATTGACTGCTTTTACAAAGGACCGACGGACATATGCAAATTTTCATCGTTTTTAAGGCAACGATTTTTTGTAAACCGGCTTGATTATATCCTTAGCTTCAGCTGCTTCTATCCCAGTTTCAAACAAGAGAAAAGAATAAAATCCGTACGATTTTTACACTTCAATATACTCTAAATGACTGCTTGCAAGCGGAAAAGTCGAACACGTGTTGTACGTTTTATGAAGCAACCAATTCACAAGTGTACATCTGCCAAAGTTTAGAATATTCATTAGTTTTTGTCTGCATCCTCTGGATGTTAGTTGCGTAAGCTCTCGTTTCACATATGAAAACCTTATTAATAATAAATTAAAACCCGACTTTTTTCTGGAATATGTCGAGAAAACTTTTTCTCTATTCTGATCATTTATTAAATACGTCTGAAAAGTTCTCACAACATTCTTTTGGATTTTATCATTTAAGTTTTTTATAATTCATTTCTTTTCATATTGTTGTCGTTCGCATTTCTATTAAATACTAAATTTAGCTTCTAGTGCTAGCAAAGAGTAAAAATTTACACTTGCAGACGAACAGTCGGACATACTTAAATTGATTCAGAATTAAATGCTGATGAAGATTGCATACACTTTGGATGTAGCTCTTTGGAGCTTCCTTCTGCACGTTGCAAGCGTTTTAACAAAGTGAATATATCTCTCATTTTTTTTTCTAAATTATTCACTTTGTCAAATTTCTGCACGCACGTGTAAAATGGCTTTAATTTTTCGCTAAAAA
>NW_024006305.1:0-1014 GCF_014805625.2 Glossina fuscipes | reverse complement strand
AATGTAGCGGCAAGTTGTGAACAGATGAGAAAAAGTCGAATATAAAAATTGAAGAAGAGAAAAGTGAATGAGTTCTTACTTAAGATAATTCAAAGCAGTTTGCATGTCTACAGACCGATGAGACATTGGCTCTTGATGATGACTCCAAACAAGGCATTTTAAAATCTCAAAATACTTGGCAACATTTAAAAATCGGGTATTCGACTTCAACTGTTCTAATCATGATTCGTAAAAATCGCTTGTTGTCCTTAAATCAAAAAAAAAAAAATAACAAACATGTAACGGCCGCGAACAAACCTTCGGTAGGGTGTCTGTCGGTCTGTATCAACCGCAAGTAGCGGAATAACGGCATGCCGTTAGACGAAATCATGCGATTTTGTGGTACTGCTAAGAAATCACATGATCTTGCGGGATATGTTTGTTTTATTCTTTTCTGTTTTCCTTGTTTACAAGTACAGGCAAAATCGTATGATTTTGCGGTATTCCTTTTTTTCTTTGCTTTTGCAAGCATAGGCAAAAATCGTATGATTTTGCGGGATCTTTGCTTGCTTTTGTGAGAGTAGCGGCAAGCCGCTATAGAGAGAGCAACAGGAAGAAGAAGAGGGAAATTGAGTAGGAATGAAAAGTTTGTCTGTTTTTTTAATTTGAAGATAGACGGGAGAACAACATGGGATCTGATGGAATGCGGACGTGTACGCGAGTTGTGTCTTCAGTTTTAATAAATAAAAAGTTAAACGTTTTTTTTTGTAAACCAAAAAAAAAAAAACTCCACTTTTAAGAAGAAATATCCTAAATTTACATTGAGTGATATTTGACAGAAAAATTCATCCAAATTCTGGATCGGTTAATAGCCATAAAAGTTGTGGACTTGTCACCGTTTGATAATTAATTCAATGATTTCTTTTACCTGAATATAAAAAAAAAGAGAGAAACAGAAAGAAGGAATCTAAAGTTGAACAAGAAGCAAAAAGTTTTTACCAAGTGAATAATGTAGAAAATTGTTGAAAAAAAAGA
>NW_024006304.1:1359-1528 GCF_014805625.2 Glossina fuscipes | reverse complement strand
ATGGAAGATAAATTTTTAGGTAAAATTTGGACGCTGTAATAACTTGCAAATGAACTGCTTTTGAATGTGAATATTTTTAAAATTTCAACACTCAACTTTTTGGAATTAACCAGCAGTTAATCATCAGCATCAGGTAATTGTTCTCATTATAGTAAATATAAATAGAGAA
>NW_024006304.1:0-1259 GCF_014805625.2 Glossina fuscipes | reverse complement strand
ATGAACTGCTTTTGAATGTGAATATTTTTAAAATTTCAACACTCAAGTTTTTGGAATTAACCAGCAGTTAATCATCAGCATCAGGTAATTGCTCTCATTATAGTAAATATAAATAGAGAAAATTGTGTTTTTCCTTTGCTAATGGTGTTATGTAATTGCTCTTTAGCAACAATAATATAACAGCGCAATGTCTAGTCGAATTTATTCTTTAAGCCCCCAATCCGTCTTCTGTACATTGTGCCCGCTTTAGTAGGCCAATGTGCATGAAATATCGACCAGATTTCTGAAGCCTTCTCATCCTTACATTCATTGTATTTAAGCGCCTTAATAAAATGATTCGATTGTTAAATGAAAATAATGTGTTGTCAAACTGAATGCCTAGGGAAGATAAATTTTTAGGTAAAATTTGGACGCTGTAATAACTTGCCAATGAACTGCTTTTGAATGTGAATATTTTTAAAATTTAAACACTCAAGTTTTTGGAATTAACCAGCAGTCAATCATCAGCATCAGGTAATTGCTCTCATAATAGTAAACACAAAAAGAGAAAACTGTGTTTTTCCTTAGCTAATGGTGTTTTGTAATTGCTCTTTAGCAACAACAATATAACAGCGCAATGTCTAGTCGAATTTATTTTTTAGGCTCCCAATCCGTCTTCTGTACATTGTGGCCGCTTTAGCAGGCCAATGTACATGAAATATCGACCCGATTCCTAAAGCCTTCCCATCCTTAAATTCATTGTATTTACGCGCCATAATAAAATGATTCGATTGTTAAATGAACATAATGTGTTGTCAAACTGAATGCCTATGGAAGATAAATTTTTAGGTAAAATTTGGACGCTGTAATAACTTGCCAATGAACTGCTTTTGAATGTGAATATTTTTTAAATTTCAACACTCAAGTTTTTGGAATTAACCAGCAGTTAATCATCAGCATCAGGTAATTGTTCTCATTATAGTAAATATAAATAGAGAAAATTGTGTTTTTCCTTTGCTAACGGTGTTATGTAATTGCTCTTTAGCAACAATAATATAACAGCGCAATGTCTAGTCGAATTTATTTTTTAAGCACCCAATCCGTCTTCTGTACATTGTGGCCGCTTTAGTAGGCCAATGTGCATGAAATATCGACCAGATTTCTGAAGCCTTCCCATCCTTAAAGTCATTGTATTTAAGCGCCTTAATAAAATGATTCGATTGTTAAATGAAAATAATGTGTTGTCAAACTGAATGCCTATGGAAGATAAATTTTTAGGT
>NW_024006303.1:0-1372 GCF_014805625.2 Glossina fuscipes | reverse complement strand
GAGTTTAGCTCACCTGTAAATAAGCAAATAAAACAGAATACAAAGATTAGCATTAAGTTTTCAACTCTAGATTATTTTGTTTTTTTATAATTGAAAACGAACACACACACACACACACATATATATATATATATATATACATAAACACACGCACATACAACACACAAACAAACGTTAATAGCCACGTGCCTAGCAAAAGAGCAAATTGTAAAAGTTTGCCTTTGTGGTATTGTCAAGGAGTCACATAATTTTTAAGCATTAGTTAAATTGAGTGAGGGTGTCTTTTATAAATATATGTTATATAAAATTAAAATATAAATTAACCCCTTGTTCAAGAAATTGCTTTCAAAATTCCATAAGAATCTCGTTAAAAGCATACATAAATACTTAATAAATTATGAAAAGCTTAAAGTACTTCCTAAGTGGACACTTATAAGTTCAACCCAACCGTTAACCATCCATTGTTGCATTCACATAAAAATGTGCTCTTTTCTTTTTTCTTTCGCAAAACTTATCGGATTTTAAATGTAACCAACTTCCACTGTTTAGAAGCAAATAAAACTGAAAAGGCTTTGTAATCGCCTTCGTATTAATATCCACCAGTTATTGCGGTTACATGAGTATGTGTTTAAAAAAAAAAAAAACTGTGCCTAAAAGTATATTATAAACATATATATATCTAGTTAATAGGCATAACAGTATATCTCAAGAAATGTTAAATTTTTTTTTCTACCTGAAAGTTTTATAAAACCGCGACAGATACAAGAAACTCTTTTGACTCGTTAAAGCAATATCGATCGAGCAATTCGATCGTCATTTTATCTTTATGTCTTCAATATTTTGAAGGAGTTCTCATCAAAATATTTAAAATACTTAATAAGAAAAGCAAATTTGTGCCACTACAGTAACTTCTGCTATGCTCCAAAATCCTTTAAACGGTTTTTCTATTTAGCCATAAGAATTAATGATTAATATATATATATATATATATATTTATATAGTGATTTATATTCTAATATTTTCTTTTCCCTTTTGCGTTAGTGTTGAATGCGAAAAAAGATTAAAAATGTAATGCAAACGGACAAGCAAAAGCAAACATTTTCTAGTTTAGCTTCAACAGGCTTGAGCAGGCTCCGTGGCAGCTGCTTCATCGAAGACATTCCGAGCGTCACGCTTTTCGGAAATCGAAAATAAATTGCCAAAGGGATGATCCGTTTTATTTTCAGGATAAGACGGCGAGGAGCTTAAAATATCGGCTCGCTGTCACCGCCAGACGGTAAATTTCCCAAACGAAGAGCTGTTCTGTGTAAACCTATTCGCCATGCTACTTAAAGGACCGCAACAGGCTGCCGTATAGCTTAGTAAATAAGAT
>NW_024006302.1:0-1490 GCF_014805625.2 Glossina fuscipes | reverse complement strand
ATATATATATATATATATACATAAACACACGCACATACAACACACAAACAAACGTTAATAGCCACGTGCCTAGCAAAAGAGCAAATTGTAAAAGTTTGCCTTTGTGGTATTGTCAAGGAGTCACATAATTTTTAAGCATTAGTTAAATTGAGTGAGGGTGTCTTTTATAAATATATGTTATATAAAATTAAAATATAAATTAACCCCTTGTTCAAGAAATTGCTTTCAAAATTCCATAAGAATCTCGTTAAAAGCATACATAAATACTTAATAAATTATGAAAAGCTTAAAGTACTTCCTAAGTGGACACTTATAAGTTCAACCCAACCGTTAACCATCCATTGTTGCATTCACATAAAAATATGCTCTTTTTTTTTTCTTTCGCAAAACTTATCGGATTTTAAATGTAACCAACTTTCACTGTTTAGAAGCAAATAAAACTTAAAAGGCTTTGTAATCGCCTTCGTATTAATATCCACCAGTTATTGCGGTTACATGAGTATGTGTTTAAAAAAAAAAAAAAAAAAAAAAAACTGTGCCTAAAAGTATATTATAGACATATATATATCTAGTTAATAGGCATAACAGTATATCTCAAGAAATGTTAAATTTTTTTTTCTACCTGAAAGTTTTATAAAACCGCGACAGATACAAGAAACTCTTTTGACTCGTTAAAGCAATATCGAGATTCGATCGTCATTTTATCTTTATGTCTTCAATATTTTGAAGGAGTTCTCATCAAAATATTTAAAATACTTAATAAGAAAAGCAAATTTGTGCCACTACAGTAACTTCTGCTATGCTCCAAAATCCTTTAAACGGTTTTTCTATTTAGCCATAAGAATTAATGATTAATATATATATATATATATATATTTATATAGTGATTTATATTCTAATATTTTCTTTTCCCTTTTGCGTTAGTGTTGAATGCGAAAAAAGATTAAAAATGTAATGCAAACGGACAAGCAAAAGCAAACATTTTCTAGTTTAGCTTCAACAGGCTTGAGCAGGCTCCGTGGCAGCTGCTTCATCGAAGACATTCCGAGCGTCACGCTTTTCGGAAATCGAAAATAAATTGCCAAAGGGATGATCCGTTTTATTTTCAGGATAAGACGGCGAGGAGCTTAAAATATCGGCTCGCTGTCACCGCCAGACGGTAAATTTCCCAAACGAAGAGCTGTTCTGTGTAAACCTATTCGCCATGCTACTTAAAGGATCGCAACAGGCTGCCGTATAGCTTAGTAAATAAGATTATAAGGCTTATTCAATTACTACTGCGGCAAGGCTGTCCTTCAATTATAACTGAGGTGGGGCTATTGACCGATGTAGATGTAACACTTACCAAATTACCGGGTAACTAGCAGGCACCCGTCCCATCTTGTTCTTGTTCAGCCACATTTCACTGACTATCACATCCAGGAGATAAATCCTGATTGACGCACGGTATTTATAAAAAGGAAAGAGCAAAAAGCGCCCCTAGTAGAAAG
>NW_024006301.1:0-1977 GCF_014805625.2 Glossina fuscipes | reverse complement strand
ATAAGCAAAACACACAACGAACACACAGCAGCGACGAAATTCAACTTCTGCTTACACACATAGTTCGTTACAAAAAAAAAAAAAAAAAAAAAAAAAATCCCAACCAACACCCAGTAACCAGCAATTAAAAAAAAAAAAAAAAAAAAAAAAATAAAAAAATGAGAGAAAATATGAAAGGTAGGCTTTGCCTACTACCATTGCCTGACTGCCACTTTTTACTAATGCTACACAACGTGATTCTTATGCTTACTTATGCTAATCTTTCAAGTGGTACAGCTCCGGGAGATAAATTCAAGTGGCCACCATCACCCGAAACTTATGAAAACCAAAAAAAAAAAAAAAAAAAACGGAAAACAAGTCACCGTCACCCTTCTTCTACCCATACCAAACGAGCGACCCCCACAACCTAAAGGCAAATATTTCATCTGCTGTTTATTCACAAAAAAAAAAAAAAAAAAAAACAAAAAAAAACCAAATAAATGGAAAAAATTCTAGGCCGCCTGTTATTAACTCAAAATGTCACTAAAAGCTGTTTGTTGCTGATGCAGCAAATGTTGCATGCCGTTAACCACCAACTGAACAATGTTTGCCATCGCTAACCAACGTTGTTGCTATTGTTGTAGTACAACATTAGGTTGCATTTCATTTTGTTAACAGAAATTTTTGTGATATGAATTTCTTTCATTCAACAGCAGCAGCATACGAATTGGCAAATATTCAAACATACTCACACACACACACACACACACACACAAATGCAAAAACATTTGTATTTATATAAATATATATATAAAAGGCAAGTATAGCGTATAGGGAGATTTAAATTTATAACAAAATCTTACCTATGCTTGTATATGATGGAATAATATGCGAAAAAAATTTATATAAAAAATCTTGATGAAAAATCTTATCTTTGAAAAAACGAAACGAGAAATAGAAAGAAAAAAAAAAAAAAAAAAAATAGGAAAGCCTCTCGAGTCTCTGCCGCCTTTCTTAGGGCTTCTCTTACTACTTAGCCTGGGTTGGATTTGCCGCTGTTGCTGCTGCTGCTGCTTCTGTTACTGCTTCGACTGCTGTTGCTTTTGCTGCTGCTAGTGCAGATCTCTATTCAACGTTTGCTAATCCCTCATATTTATTTTGTAAAATTATTTGTTTAGTCTGATTGAGGATTTACAAGTGCATCATAGTTTGCTCAAAGACTTTTCTAACGGTATAGACGACGCTGTGAGCAATGTGATTGCATTCCTCCCCACTTATTCACCCATAAAAGACGCATAGCCAGCGCTACGGATTGCTCTTCTATCTCTTATGTGTGGATTTGCTTTGAAACTAAATAACCCAACATTCGTGATGGTATGCGCAATGCATTCACATCTTTACTTTACTATACTATTCCTATACTACTACTCTTGATCTAAATTTTGTTACATATACATATATATACACTATATAACACATATATGTATATATATATATATATATCAGCTCACATCAGTACAGTAAATTGCATAAAATCGCACCTGCACTACGATGCCTAGCTAGCAGGCTACACGCCTTTTGCATGCTAGTTTAACCTAAAACTTGTATCACAGACATATCAAGTATATGCGCACACATGTGTACACGAGTGTACTTATGTGTTTGTATGTGAAGCCGGTTGTCGATATAGCTGTTTTAGTGCATTTATTACAATCTTACCGGTTTTTACAAAGGATTTCCGTGTATTAGTTTTTCCTTTTTTCTTTTTTTTTTTTCTTTGCTCTTCATAGATTCGCTCGGTTTCGGTGTTTGTTATTGTGAAAAAATGAAATTCTTTACTAGTTATATAAGGTATGAAGTCCATAATTAATTACACGGAAAAGAATCTCAACGATGGCCATATTGCTGGTCGCAATTATGGCTTTTCTTTATCCCATTCAATCGTAATTCATTCGATCTAAACTTTTCCAAATGCAATTTGAATTTTTTTTTTTTTTT
>NW_024006300.1:0-1958 GCF_014805625.2 Glossina fuscipes | reverse complement strand
AAAAAAAAAAAAAAAAAAAAAAAAATCCCAACCAACACCCAGTAACCAGCAATTTAAAAAAAAAAAAAAAAAAAAAAAATAAAAAAATGAGAGAAAATATGAAAGGTAGGCTTTGCCTACTACCATTGCCTGACTGCCACTTTTTACTAATGCTACACAACGTGATTCTTATGCTTACTTATGCTAATCTTTCAAGTGGTACAGCTCCGGGAGATAAATTCAAGTGGCCACCATCACCCGAAACTTATGAAAACCAAAAAAAAAAAAAAAAAAAACGGAAAACAAGTCACCGTCACCCTTCTTCTACCCATACCAAACGAGCGACCCCCACAACCTAAAGGCAAATATTTCATCTGCTGTTTATTCACAAAAAAAAAAAAAAAAAAAAAACAAAAAAAAACCAAATAAATGGAAAAAATTCTAGGCCGCCTGTTATTAACTCAAAATGTCACTAAAAGCTGTTTGTTGCTGATGCAGCAAATGTTGCATGCCGTTAACCACCAACTGAACAATGTTTGCCATCGCTAACCAACGTTGTTGCTATTGTTGTAGTACAACATTAGGTTGCATTTCATTTTGTTAACAGAAATTTTTGTGATATGAATTTCTTTCATTCAACAGCAGCAGCATACGAATTGGCAAATATTCAAACATACTCACACACACACACACACACACACAAATGCAAAAACATTTGTATTTATAGATATATGTATATATATATATATATAAAAGGCAAGTATAGCGTATAGGGAGATTTAAATTTATAACAAAATCTTACCTATGCTTGTATATGATGGAATAATATGCGAAAAAAATTTATATAAAAAATCTTGATGAAAAATCTTATCTTTGAAAAAACGAAACGAGAAATAGAAAGAAAAAAAAAAAAAAAAAAAATAGGAAAGCCTCTCGAGTCTCTGCCGCCTTTCTTAGGGCTTCTCTTACTACTTAGCCTGGGTTGGATTTGCCGCTGTTGCTGCTGCTGCTGCTTCTGTTACTGCTTCGACTGCTGTTGCTTTTGCTGCTGCTAGTGCAGATCTCTATTCAACGTTTGCTAATCCCTCATATTTATTTTGTAAAATTATTTGTTTAGTCTGATTGAGGATTTACAAGTGCATCATAGTTTGCTCAAAGACTTTTCTAACGGTATAGACGACACTGTGAGCAATGTGATTGCATTCCTCCCCACTTATTCACCCATAAAAGACGCATAGCCAGCGCTACGGATTGCTCTTCTATCTCTTATGTGTGGATTTGCTTTGAAACTAAATAACCCAACATTCGTGATGGTATGCGCAATGCATTCACATCTTTACTTTACTATACTATTCCTATACTACTACTCTTGATCTAAATTTTGTTACATATACATATATATATATATATATATATATATATACACTATATAACACATATATGTATATATATATATATATCAGCTCACATCAGTACAGTAAATTGCATAAAATCGCACCTGCACTACGATGCCTAGCTAGCAGGCTACACGCCTTTTGCATGCCAGTTTAACCTAAAACTTGTATCACAGACATATCAAGTATATGCGCACACATGTGTACACGAGTGTACTTATGTGTTTGTATGTGAAGCCGGTTGTCGATATAGCTGTTTTAGTGCATTTATTAAGGCCACTACCGTAAACTTGTACTATTTACAATCTTACCGGTTTTTACAAAGGATTTCCGTGTATTAGTTTTTTTCTTTTTTTTTTTTTCTTTGCTCTTCATAGATTCGCTCGGTTTCGGTGTTTGTTATTGTGAAAAAATGAAATTCTTTACTAGTTATATAAGGTATGAAGTCCATAATTAATTACACGGAAAAGAATCTCAACGATGGCCATATTGCTGGTCGCAATTATGGCTTTTCTTTATCCCATTCAATCGTAATTCATTCGATCTAAACTTTTCCAAATGCAATTTGAATTTTTTTTTTTTTTT
>NW_024006299.1:0-1228 GCF_014805625.2 Glossina fuscipes | reverse complement strand
AATCATTCTATTAAAGCGCTTAAATAAAATGAATTTAAGGATGGGAACGCTTCGGGAAACGGGTTGATATTTCATGAACATTGGCCTACTAAAGCGCCCAGAATATACAGAAGACGGATTCGGAACTAAAGGACTAAATTCGACTGGAGGTTGCGCTGTTATATTGTTGTTGTTAAAGAGCAATTACATAACACCATTAGCAAAGGAAATACACAATTTTCTCTATTTGTATTTACTATTATGACAGAAATTACCTGATGCTGATGATTAACTGCTGGGTAATTCCAAAAACTTCAGTGTTTAAATTTAAAAAATATTTACTTTTAAAAGCAGTTCATTGGCAAGTCCCTGCAGCGTCCAAATTTTACCTAAAAATTTATCTTCACTAGGCATTCAGTTTGACAACACATTATGTTAAGTTAACAATCGAATCATTCTATTAAAGCGCTTAAATTAAATAGATTTAAGGATGGGAAGGCTTCAGGAATCGGGTCGATATTTTGATGAACATTGGCCTACTAAAGCGCCCAAAGTATACAGAAGACGGATTCGGATCTAAAAGAATAAATTCGACTGGAGGTTGCGCTGTTATATTGTTGTTGTTCAAGAGCAATTACATATCACCATTTGCAAAGGAAAAACACAATTTTCTCTATTTTTATTTACCACTATGAGAACAATTACCTGATGCTGATGTTTAACTGCTGGTTAATTCCAAAAACTTGAGTGTTTAAATTTAAAAAATATTTACATTCAAAAGCAGTTCATTGGCAACTTGTTACAGCGTCCAAATTTAACCTAAAAATTTATCTGCACTAGGCATTCACTTTGACAATACATTATGTTCATTTAACAATTTAATCATTCTATTAAAGCGCTTAAATAAACTGAATTTACGGATGGGAAAGCTTCAGGAATCGGGTCGATATTTCATGAACATTGGCCTACTAAAGCGCCCAGAATATACAGAAGACGGATTCGGAACTAAAGGACTAAATTCGACTGGAGGTTGCGCTGTTATATTGTTGTTGTTCAAGAGCAATTACATATCACCATTTGCAAAGGAAAAACACAATTTTCTCTATTTTTATTTACCACTATGAGAACAATTACCTGATGCTGATGATTAACTGCTGGTTAATTCCAAAACTTGAGTGTTTAAACTTAACAAATATTTACCCTTAAAAGCAGTTCATTGGCAAGTCTTTACATCGTCCAAATTTAACCT
>NW_024006298.1:851-1958 GCF_014805625.2 Glossina fuscipes | reverse complement strand
ACATTGGCCTACTAAAGCGCCCGAAATATACAGAAGACGGATTCGGAACTAAAAGACTAAATTCGACTGGAGGTTGCGCTGTTATATAGTTGTTGTTAATGAGCAATTACATATCACCATTTGCAAAGGAAAAACACAAATTTCTCTATTTTTATTTACTACTATGAGAACAATTACCTGATGCTGATGATTAACTGCTGGTTAATTCCAAAAACTTGAGTGTTTAAATTTAAAAAATATTTACTTTTAAAAGCAGTTCATTGGCAAGTCTTTACATCGTCCACATTTTACCTAAAAATTTATCTGCACTAGGCATTCACTTTGACAATACATTATATTCATTTAACAATTTAATCATTCTATTAAAGCGCTTAAATAAAATGAATTTACGGATGGGAAAGCTTCAGGAATCGGGTCGATATTTCATGAACATTGGCCTACTAAAGCGCCCAGAATATACAGAAGACGGATTCGGAACTAAAGGACTAAATTCGACTGGAGGTGGCGCTGTTATATTGTTGTTGTTCAAGAGCAATTACATAACACCATTAGCAAAGGAGAAAGACAGTTTTCTCTATTTGCATTTACTATTATGAGAGCAATTGCCTGATGCTGATGATTAACTGCTGGTTAGTTTCAAAAACTTGAGTGTTTAAATTTAAAAAATATTAAATTCAAAACCAGTTCATTGGCAAGTCTTTACAGCGTCCAAATTTTACCTAAAAATTTATTTTCACTAGGCATTCAGTTTGACGACACATTATGTTAACTTAACAATTGAATCATTCTATTAAAGCGCTTAAATAAAATGAATTTACGGATGGGAAGGCTTCAGGAATCGGGTCGATATTTCATGTACATTGGCCCACTAAAGCGGCCACAATATACAGGAAACGAATTGGGAGCTAAAGGAATAAATTCGACTAGAGATTGCGCTGTTATATTGTTGTTGTTAAAGAGGAATTACGTAACACCATTAGCAAAGGAAAAACACAATTTTCTCGATTTGCATTTACTATTATGAGAGAAATTAGCTGATACTGATGATTAACTGCTGGTTAATTCCAAAAACTTGAGTGTTTAAATTTAAAAAATATTCACATTCAA
>NW_024006298.1:0-751 GCF_014805625.2 Glossina fuscipes | reverse complement strand
TTAAATTTAAAAAATATTCACATTCAAAAGCAGTTCATTGGCAAGTCTTTACAGCGTCCAAATTTTACCTAAATATTTACCTTCCTTAGGCATTCAGTTTGACAACACAGTATGTTCATTTAACAATCGAATCATTTTATTATGGCGCTTAAATAAAACAAATTTAACAATGGGAAGACTTCAGAAATCTGGTCGATATTTCACGTACATTGGCCTACTAAAGCTGCCACAATTTACAGAAGACAGATTGGGAACTAAAGGAATAAATTCGACTAGAGATTGCGCTGTTATATTGTTGTTGCTAGAGAGCAACTACATAACCCCATTAGCTAAGGAAAAACACAATTTTCTCTATTTGCATTTACTATTATGAGACCAATTACCTGATGCTGATGATTAACTGCTGGTTTCAAAAACTTGAGTATTTAAATTTAAAAAATATTCACATTCAAAAGCAGTTCATTGGCAAGTCTTTACAGCGTCTAAATTTTACCTAAACATATATCTGCACTGGGCATTCAGGTTGACGACACATTATGTTAACTTAACAATTGAATCATTCTATTAAAGCGCTTAATTAAAATGAATTTACGGATGGGAAGGCTTCAGGAATCGGGTCGATATTTCATGAATATTGGCCGACTAAAGCTGCCAAAATATACAGAAGACGGATTGGGGGCTAAAGGAATAAATTCGACTAGACATTGCGCTGTTATATTGTTGTTGTTAAAGAGCAATTACATAACACCAT
>NW_024006297.1:0-1579 GCF_014805625.2 Glossina fuscipes | reverse complement strand
ATTTAAGGATGGGAAGGCTTTGGGAATCGGGTCGATATTTTGATGAACATTGGCCTACTAAAGCGCCCAGAATATACAGAAGACGGATTCGGAACTAAAGGACTAAATTCGACTGGAGGTTGCGCTGTTATATAGTTGTTGTTAATGAGCAATTACATATCACCATTTGCAAAGGAAAAACACAAATTTCTCTATTTTTATTTACTACTATGAGAACAATTACCTGATGCTGATGATTAACTGCTGGTTAATTCCATAAACTTGAGTGTTTAAATTTAAAAAATATTTACTTTTAAAAGCAGTTCATTGGCAAGTCTTTACATCGTCCAAATTTAACCTAAAAATTTATCTGCACTAGGCATTCACTTTGACAATACATTATATTCATTTAACAATTTAATCATTCTATTAAAGCGCTTAAATAAAATGAATTTACGGATGGGAAAGCTTCAGGAATCGGGTCGATATTTCATGAACATTGGCCTACTAAAGCGCCCAGAATATACAGAAGACGGATTCGGAACTAAAGGACTAAATTCGACTGGAGGTTGCGCTGTTATATTGTTGTTGTTCAAGAGCAATTACATAACACCATTAGCAAAGGAAAAACACAAATTTCTCTATTTGTATTTACTATTATGAAAGCAATTACCTGATGCTGATGATTAACTGCTGGTTAATTCCAAAAACTTGTGTTTAAATTTAAAAAATATTTACTTTTAAAAGCAGTTCATTGGCAAGTCTTTACATCGTCCACATTTTACCTAAAAATTTATCTGCACTAGGCATTCTGGTTGACTACACATTATGTTAAGTTAACAATTGAATCATTCTACTAAAGTTCTTAATTGAACCGAATTTTAGCGTGGGAAGGCTTCGGGAATCGGGTCGATATTTCATGTACATTGGCCTACCAAAGCTGCTACAATATACAGAAGACGGATTAGGAGCTAAAGGAATAAATTCAACTACAGATTGCGCTGTTATATTGTTGTTGTTAAAGAGCAATTACAAAATACCATTAGCAAAGAAAAACACAATTTTCTCTATTTTTATTTACTATTATGAGAGAAATTACCTGATGCTGATGATTAACTGCTGGTTAATTCCAAAAACTTGAGTGTTTCATTTTAAAAGATATTTATATTCAAAAGCAGTTCATTGGCAACTCTTTACAGCGTCCACATTTTACCTAAAAATTTATCTGCACTAGGCATTCTGGTTGACGACACATTATGTTAAGTTAACAATTGAATCATTCTATTAAAGCGCTTAAATGTACTGAATTTAAGCGTGGGCAGGCTTCAGGAATCGGGTCGATATTTCATGTACATTGGCCTACTAAAGCTGCTACAATATACAGAAGACGGATTAAAAACTAAAGGAATAGATTCGATTAGAAATTGCGCTGTTATATTGTGTTTGTTAAAGAGGAATTACATAACACCATTAGCAAAGGAAAAACACAATTTTCTCTATTTGTATTTACTATTATGAGAGAAATTACCTGATGATGATGATTAACTGCTGGTTAATTCCAAAAACTTGAGTGTTTAAATTTAAAAAATATTTACATTCA
>NW_023998464.1:9723596-9729305 GCF_014805625.2 Glossina fuscipes | reverse complement strand
CTGTTGTGGACAAACTCTTACTATAAAGCACATTCTCTGCGACTGCCCCAACTTTTCCTTGGCTAGAAGTATTGCATTTGGAACGATTAACCCTTTGAATATGCTACAATCAACTTCAGAACAGAATATCAATTCAATATTTTACTTTATTAATACTACTAAGCTTATTATCTAATATCCTTTTTTTTAAATTAGAGCCGATAGCCTGTGTTGCTAGTGCTCAATGTCTTTTTTTTTTTTAGTCTAAGAATTCAATTCATTAGTCTAAAATTAAAATAATAATAATAATAATATTTAAAAAAGTTTGAGTTGGCACATTAAGGCATTTCAACAAGCCATCATTAATATGATGAAAGGAAATGCATATTGATGGATGATAAGGATCCTCAGGTAAACTAAAAGGTGGACAACGATTTACGTAAATCTCGGGAAAATTGGCAAAGCACAGATCAAGCAATCTACCATTACAATTAGGGGTACGATTATATTGACCCAAATTATGATCAAACAATTCACTAAAGAACACAACAGCCCTACCAGACGTTGAAGTAGGACCCAAACAGCCAGAATTATCAGTGTTACACCAAGTGACTTGAGGCAAATTGAAGTCACCCAATGCAACGACCAAATCGGTGGGTCTAGACCGCTTGGCCACTTCACAAATGAGGGCAGCGTGTTTCCTGTAAATGGAGATATCAGAATTTGGGGGAATATAGGAGCAGGTTATAAATAGATGTTTATCAGGCATATTCGCACGAATAGCGATAAATTCAACGTCAGGAGAAGTGGGAAATTCAATTAAATTGGACGGGACTGACGCAGATATGGCAATTAATACACCACCACCAATGCGATTCACTCGATCATTTCTAAAGACTTGGAAAGAATTATGAAAAAGTTCCGACGAATGTAGATCGGGTTTTAGCCAAGTTTCAGTAAAGGCCAAACAGAAAAATTCCGTGCTCACAGAATTTAGAGAAGTGGAACGAATTTTCGAATTTAGGCCCCTAACATTTTGATAAATGAGAGATAGTGGGCCTGAAGAAACAATTAGTTTTTTGAAGGCGACAAGACTATTGCCTTGGTATTACGGGGACGATCTCGAGGGATAAATTCCTTAATTAAGGATCCTACTGGCCACAGTGATTTGTTTAACAACATATCACTGTTTTCAGTCGGAACTAATATTTTAAAAGAGGAGATTGCCCTAGCTTGAGAAGGAGCCATTTTGAAGATGCTAACACGCTTTAAGTTGACTGATGGGACTTTCGTCGCCAGATAACCTTTTATGTTATCCACCGATGTTTCAGGTGCCAGTCTTGACACAAATATTGCTTTTCTGGGAGGAACTGCCGTCAAGCAAATGTCATTATTTGGAACAGGAGGGCGGTTCACAGTAGGAGAGTTTCGAGTTGGGGAAAATATAGATGGGGTTATCGCCCTTGTACCGGCAGCTTGTGAGACTTGCCCAGTCTGGTGACCAGCATTCACACGCGAACAGCCAGGAGGAGAGGATGACTTATTTTTCTCTTCATTACTTTTAGGCGATGGCACTTGATTAGAATGAGTGGCGGCTCTGGGCGGAGATACCCTTGCCACTTCAGCATAGCTTAAAACCGATGGACTTGCCGGTTTGTTTGTAACTGTTTTGCTACCAACCGACTCAGCAATATCGGAAACATTACTATTCACTTTAGAGTTAGAGGGAGCGGTAACTTGTACCAACGAATTAGATTTGGAGAAAGCCAGAGGTGACGTCCCACACGCTACGCTACGAGTAGAAGATGAGTGTCCAATAAAGCGACACTCATCAAACCTAGACTTAATGAGCTCAAACTTTTCCCACAAGGAGCCGAGATTTCTACTCAATTCCGAGAAACCATAACGGGTCTCCGTGAAAAGTTTACAAAAGTCAATGTCCCGCTGGTTACGGTGACTTACTATTGTTATTGTCGTTTGAGCGTTGTTGAGCTGAATCTGCTGCTGTTGTTGACGACGATTACGTAAAGGTGACGTTGACGAGGTGATTTCAATCCGCTGAACTTTTCGCGTGTGTTGTGTGGAAATGTGTCCTTACCTTCACCTAGAGAGTTTTGCTTTACATCAGTCAGTTGAAGTGATGAGTTTCGGTAGCTCTTGGGGTTATCATTTCCTTGGCTTATAGCGTCTAAAACTTGGCATTTACTCGGAGAATTAATAGTGTCTGCTTTGGTGGCGACAGATAAGCCAAAAGCTTTCCAGAAGTCGATGCCGAAATAAAATTGCTGCCGCAACTCTGGTACTATATAAAATTCGATACTCTTAGTTTTGCCTTCCCACTCGACGGGTAAGGTAATGAGTCCCGTTACTGATGTCTTCTTTCCGTCTGCTGTTTTGACGTGTCGATTTCGCATCCTAATGACTCGGTGCCTTCGATTCTCAAGGAATCTTGTTGCTCCGGCCCCACAACAACTAACGCTGGCTCCTGTGTCCAGAATAGCGGTTACTTCGGTGTTGTCGACCTTGGTCCGAGCAAACATCCTGTCATCGTGCTCTAGGGAAACAATCGTTGAGATCTCCTTTTGCTGAAACCTCCTGTATGTCTTCCTCCTTTGGCGTAAGATCAGAATCTTTCTATGTCTTCTAGTGAGCGCTCGTCTTCTATAAATTTCTGCGCTAAATATCTCGTGTCGCTTCTGCTGGTAGTCCGCGATCCTCTGTGCTAAGCTTCTGTACTCGGTGATGTCCTGCCCCTGTTGCTGCTCGCGTTAATACTGTCACTGCTGTGGTTGGTGTTGTTTTTGTGGTTATTGTTGGTGTTGGTGTTGCTGATGTTGTTGATGTTGGTATCGTTGATGTTATTGTTGCTGTTGTTGTCGTTGATGTTGCTGTTGTTGATGTTGTTGTTGCTGTTGTTGCTGTTGATGTTGATGTTGATGTTGTTGTTGCTATTGTTGTTGCTATTCCGGGTAAGGTCTCGTCTGGCGGGATTCCCGGCTTGCCTCGCCAGCCTGGTGTTTTCCGATGCGGGTAAAGCGCAGTAGCTCTCATTCTTGCCGCATGCGAAACAGTCCATGTTGTGGAAGGGACACCCTCATCGATTTTCTCTAGTGCCTTCCGCTGGATTTCTTAGAAAATAATCTCCCGGCATACCGCACACATAGCATATCATCAGATGGAACGGTGACTGGCAGAAGGCCATGCGCTGTCCTCACTGCGATCGCTGGTGTGGTGGTATGGTGCTGGGGTGTTACTATTGCTGCTATTGCCTCTTGTTTTGGCTGGCCTGCACGTGACGTTGCTGGTTGCAGATGGTGCCGCTCGTTCGGATGATTATTTGTGTTGCCTGTGTTGATCCATCTCTTTTCGTGTTTCATAGCCCCGTCGATTCCGCGTTGCCTGTCGCTGCTTGGACCATGCCGCGGCCCTAGAGCTTCAACTGCTTCGCGATGAACTCCGTCACCATTTTCACCTTCCTGTCCGATCTCGCTTATATGTTTCGGCCTGCCTCTACTTTCTCTCAACAGCTTTTCTGCCCTCTTACATTCGGCCTTGAACTCGCCAACGCTTTCTACTTTGGTGGCGAAGATCAGTGTTGCCAGACTGGGCTTAACGTTGGACTTCATTATCTTTATCATCTCCAATTCAGGGATCTTTCTGCGTAGGCGGAATGTTAGGTCGTGTATCTCCGCATAGTAATCCTCGAAGCTCTCCGCGTGCTGCTGCTTTCGCTCCATGATTTCTCTAATCAACTCGTAATCAGAGTCTGCGGTCTTGAACTGATTGAGGAGCTCAGCTTTTAGCGCGAAATAATCGAAAGTGACGTCTCCTTCTCGATCTTCCAGCAGCTGCCAATACCATTTGCTGGCTTGACCGGTCACTAGACAGTGAAACTCGGCAAGTAACTCCTCATGGCTTATCTGGTGCTGCTGCCTGAGCCGTTCCACTCGGAACACCGTAAAACCCTTACCGGAGCCGTCGAATTTAACGTGCCAGCGATTGAGATCTATGTTTCGCCTCCGGGCGTTTTCATCACTGGTCCGCTGTTGTCCTGCCTGCTGATCGTGCTGGTAACTACCGCTAGGCTGCACTACTGTCTGGGGTGGCATTTGCTGTTGGGGCGTTGAAGTCGATGCTGCTATTATAAAATTTTGCGTCCCTTCGCTGTCTCGTAGTTGGGTTCGCTGCGTTGCTGCGGACTTCTCTTGCTTTATGTGGCTAATTTCTTAGATACAGCTTAGGAGCATTTCGTGTTGTTGCTTCAGCATGCTTGCTAGGTCTAGATCCGAGCTAGCTGTCTCTCCTGCTGGGCCTGGCTGGCGGTGACCGCTGCGGCCATTATCTGCGATATTGCCACTGGCATTGTGAGCGATGTTTGGCGTTTCGTCGTCTGACATTTTGAAAGGGTGGTTCAGCTTTCTGCTGAGGCTGTTAAAAAGTGATGCTGCACTGCTATCTGCAAGATACTCTACTGTGATGTAGTTTCCTCCGAACTGAAATCGCTGGAATACCGGATCCAACCGTGTCGCCAGGGACTCGTCTACCGTTTGCGAAGCGTGGGCTGGATTGAAGCTTGGGTTCATACCAGGTTAGACCCCCCTGATTGCCACGTTTTTCTGCCCTACTGCTATCGTAAAACAGGTAAAACCGTAAATCTTTGAAAAACTTCCCGAAAACGATCCCCTAGAACCGCAAGGACTAGGCAAAGATTTCGAAGAAAAAACTACCAATCTACCCCCCTTTCTTACCTCAACAAACCGATCTCATGATTCGTAACTTAATACAATCGACAAAAGAAACAGAAGCAGAACAATCAATAGAAACAATGAAGCAATTAATGTGGTAAAACCGACCACCAAGACAAGGAAGAATCAAAACGAGCAAAGCGGCTACAGCATTCGTCGTTAGAAATTTCCTGTATGCTTATTCTATTGTGCAAATGTTTCTTTCCTTTTTTACATCTTTTTCGTTTTCAATAAATGCTTGAGAACATTTTTTTCTTTTTTTTTTCTCTTTCTTTACATGTACATAAGTGACTCAAAGCACATAGATTTCCAGATCTTTAAATTACAATTGAAATTTTTCTTTCTTTTCAGACGCTATGTTTTCTGAATATCTCGAGTGAAAGATTAAATACTATTACTTATATTTATATACATTTGCTTCTTTTATATCGTATTTCTTGTTTTTTTTTTCTTTTTTTTTCAATGAAAAATTATATACTATTATTTACATTTATATATACTTGCTTCTTTTGTATCGTATTTCTTGTTTTTTTTTTTTCCTTTTTAATAGAAAATTATATGCTATTATTTACATTTATATATACTTACTTCTTTTATATCGTATTTCTTAACTCTTCTTCTCTTTTTAATGAAAAATTATATACGATTATTTATATTTATGTATAGTTGCATCTTTTATATCGTGTCTCTTCACTCCCGTGCTGTACCTGAGCACGGCGTGGGTGTGCACATGAGGTTTCCCCCCCGATTACTTTTCACGGACCCCACGACAAATGACTTCTTCCCCCTCCTGAACAGTCGACCCCTATTGTGTTTCAAATGCACGATTTGGTGGGCGTACCGCCCAAGAACCCCCCTTTTATTGCCGCCCTGCCCAACCGATCCACGCCGGAGCAACAGAACTGCGATAACAGTTTGGCGGTCCCTCCTTTTTATTACCGCCCTGCCCAACAGATCCACGCCGGAGGGACAGAACTGCGGTAAC
>NW_023998464.1:9709433-9723586 GCF_014805625.2 Glossina fuscipes | reverse complement strand
ACAGATCCACGCCGGAGCGACAGAACTGCGATAACAGTTTGGCGAACCCCTCTTTTTATTATTACTATTATTTTTTTTTTTTGTAAACATTACCCAATCCAATTACAAAAGAGGAAATCTAGCAAATCCTTCCGTTGCTTCCTTAAAACTCAACGAAATGAAGTTGACCTGATGTCAGGCGCCGCTTCGTGTAGCGAAGCCGCCTTATACCAAAGCAACCAATTGAATTTATCACGCGAGGAACTGGACTTATTTGTAGCATCAGCTGAATTTATCCTGACTCTGTACTATTACATTTGCGTTATACTATTGCTGTTGCATATATTTCGCGTTGGGAAATAAAACGAATTATTTGGAGAGGGCCATTTACCCCTCCATCCATCAATCTACGCAACTATAGCAAAAAAATTCATTTACTTTCAAAATTATTTTAATTGATCCTCGGCTGGGTTGTCTGTCCAAAGTAGGACAATTGCAGGGCGCATCGTATGCCTCCCTTTTTCTTTTCCCCGTCGCATTTGTTACATCCAATGTAAATTAGTCTTTGCTGTGTTTTCGAACCGTAGATGGCCCTAGTCATTTCATTTAATATCGAAGAATCGTCCCATCCCGTCATCACTACCTTTTGAAGCCACTACTCTGTTACACTACTACTAATTGAGCAATCGTTTAACATGAGCACACACCAATAGAATACAAAAATATTATACGATTTGCCTTATCAAAAGCGGGAATTATTTTGGCTTAGCTTTGCTTCTACGCAAAACTTGAAGAAAAATGGATTATTCTCCTTGGTGGTGACTAACTGCATGGATGCCTGTTATCAATACAGATCCAACTCTTTCCTTTATTTGCGAGTCCCTATTGCTAAGTATATGGTCTTAGCTCTAGATTCTTTGCAAATATTTATGAAATTAAAAAACTTTCTCCTCAGACAACCTTAGCAGGTTCGGTTATTAAAAGGACAATTAGCTTTGAAAGGCGTTAACATTTCTATTCCAAGCTGCAATTTAGAAATCTTAAGGGGATCAAAAACTAGTAACCCATAACCTGGATGCATTTTGGTACACATTGAAATACTCGCAACTAAGGAGCTGTATATATATATATATATATGTGTATTGAAATTGGTTATCATGAGAGATGATAAGATGAAATTAAAAATTAGAATCAAAAATTGAAATTAAACTTTCACTGTTCACTGTTTCTTGTGAACTTCATTTGTAACTTCAGAAAGACAACTTGAAATGCTGGTAAAGGGTAGTTAAGCAAATCAAGGAAGGGAACAAAAAAAAAAATTTTATTTAAAATTTTCCCCTTTTTTTCCAAATATTATATTATCCCTACAAGAACACTGTAGTTTGTACTGGAAGGGACGCTGACTAGCTAGCTAAACAAGTGACTATTTTTCTTATGCTACCTTCGCTTCAAACGTAGATCGCGTAGATGTCTATATAGGTATGTAAAATTATCTTATGTCAAAAGTATTGCATTTTAACAACGTATACATATAAAAATATACATATACACGCATGTATGCATCATTGATTGTTGTGATAAAAATCATTATTACAAGATTACATATATACATGTATACGTCTAATAGGGTAGTTGCGTTGGGCGCCACTTTGTCATAAGTGCGACCAACGTTACTCAAAAAAAGAAAACAGATTTTATGCTAGGTTGCTTTCCGTTGGGCGCCACTTTGTCACGGTACTAGCCCCTTTGTTGTCGGTAGAGCATATTTTTTTTGTTATTGAAAGGGGTTTGGCTCCCTGAGCCTCCTGACAAAGAATACTAAAAAAGGAAAAGGTCTCGTCGGTTGTCTACCGTCCCTCTGTCCACCGTAAGTCAGTCTGTAACCGTCTGGAGTCCTCCCTACAGTGCCATCATATGCACACTCCTTCGTCTCAGCCACAGCGGTGGCGGCTGTAGCGCTTAGCCACTCATCGGGGACACAAAAAAAAAGGGTGTGAACAAACTAAAATAACTTACAGTATAATCCAATCGGCGCCGGTGTAGTGTCTGCCTCTTTACTTGGTTAAGCCATTGAATGCTGGACCCCGGGTTGTGGCCATAACTTTACGTATTTCTCGCTTTTTTCCTATTCTCCCCTCCTTCTACTAAACTTCTTCACTTAGATAAAAACTTCAACTTCCATTGTTGTGAGTGTGGGTGCACGGGTGTACACGTAGTTTACAAGTTAACAAAGCTGGAAAATTAACCCCCTTTTTTCTTTTTAATTCATCTGGATTGAAGTGAACACATTGGTTTGCTTTTCTTTTTTTTTTGGTTCCTTTTTTTTTCTCTTTATTTCTATTTTTTTTTTGTTTCGCTTATCAAGTAGTAATGTTAACCAAAAACTTCAAGTTTACAATAATAAGGCTTAGGAGGCTTATGCACTAATAATGTCCAGGAGATTTTACACTAACAATGCTTAAGAAATGCGGCAATCATAATGCTTATGAGATTTATGCACTAACCATGTTCAAGAAATTTTTGCACGACTTTTGCTTTTAGCCACCCTTTTATATGGAAAGGTATTTTTTTCTTTTGTTTTAAAACCGTTTCATTGACGCTTTGGAGTTTCCTGAGACTTTTTTGTACGCAGCGAAATCTCCTTTTTTTTTCTCTTCATCAGTCTTTTGCAGCTAATTGATGCGAAATTTTTATCAACTCTTCTTTTTGGCATTTAATGTTTGCCGTTGAACTTTTATTTTGGTAAGAATTTCTTGTGGAAATCAACAATTTAAAATTAAGAAAATTAATAAAAAAATTACACGACTATTTGTTTATAAATGCCCTCTTTTTTTTCAACAATTTTCTACATTATTCACTTGGTAAAAACTTTTTGCTTCTTGTTCAACTTTAGATTCCTTCTTTCTGTTTCTCTCGTTTTTTTATATTCAGGTAAAAGTAATCATTGAATTAATTATCAAACGGTGACAAGTCCACAACTTTTATGGCTATTAACCGATCCAGAATTTGGATGAATTTTTCTGTCAAATATCACTCAATGTAAATTTAGGATATTTCTTCTTAAAAGTGGAGTTTTTTTTTGTTCACAAAAAAAACGTTTAACTTTTTATTTATTAAAACTGAAGACACAACTCGCGTACACGTCCGCATACCATCAGATCCCAAGTTGTTCTCCCCTCTATCTTCAAATTCAAAAGCAGACAAACTTCTCCTTCTTACTCAATTTCCCTCTTCTTCTTCCTGTTGCTCTCTCTATAGCGGCTTGCCGCTACTCTCACAAAAGCAAGCAAAGATCCCGCAAAATCATACGATTTTTGCCTATGCTTGCAAAAGCAAAGAAAAAAGGAATACCGCAAAATCATACGATTCTGCCTGTACTTGCAAAAGCAAAAGGAAAAAAAGGAGTACCGCAAAATCATACGATTTTTGCCTATGCTTGCAAAAGCAAAAGGAAAAAAAGGAATACAGCAAAATCATACGATTTTGCCTGTACTTGTAAACAAGGAAAACAAAAAAGAACAAAACAAACATATCCCGCAAGATCACGCGATTTATAAGCAGTACCACAAAATCGTATGATTTTGTCTAACGGCATGCCGTTATTCCGCTGCTTGCGGTTGATACAGACCGACAGACACCCTACCCAAGGTTTGTTCGCGGCCGTTACACAGTCTTAAACAATTGTAAACAGTTGTAAACACTTTGAAAAAATAGCGAAATTCCAGATCGAAAGCAGATAAAATCTTATTAAAAAGTCTTAAACAGGTGTAAACAGTTGTAAACACCTTGAAAAACTAGCGAAATTCCAGATCGAAAGCATATACAATCTTATTAAACAGTCTTAAACAGTCTTAAACAGTTGTAAACAGTTGTAGTCACTTGTAAACACTTTGAAAAAATAGCGAAATTCCAGATCGAAAGCTTATAAAATCTTATTAAGCAGTCTTAAAAAGTCTTAAACAGTCTTAAAAAGTTGTAAATAGTTTTAAACACTTTGAAAAACTAGCGAAATTCCAGATCGAAAGCATGTAAAATCTTATTAAACAGTCTTAAACACTCTTAAACAGTCTTAAACAGTTGTAAACACTTTGAAGAAATAGCGAAATTCCAGATCGAAAGCAGGTAAAATCTTATTAAAAAGTCTTAAAAAGTCTTAAACAGTCTTAAACAGTCTTAAACAGTTGTAAACAGTTGTAAACACTTTGAAAAAATAGCGAAATTTCAGATCGAAAGCAAGTAAAATCTTTTTAAACAGCCTTAAACAGTCTTAAACAGTTGTAAACATTTTGAAAAAATAGCGAAATTCCAGATCGAAAGCAGGTAAAATTTTATTAAAAAGTCTTAAAAAGTCTTAAACAGTCTTAAACAATTGTAAACAGTCTTAAACAGTCTTAAACAGTTGTAAACAGTTGTAAACACTTTGAAAAACTAGCGAAATTCCAGATCGAACGCATATACAATCTTATTAAACAGTCTTAGACAGTTGTAAACAGTTGTAGACAGTTGTAAACACTTTGAAAAAATAGCGAAATTCCAGATTGAAAGCATATAAATTCTTATTAAACATTCTTAAACAGTCTTAAACAGTCATAGTTTGGCAGCTCTGCGTCGTGTTGTGGTCGCGTTTTTATTCAGTGCAAGAAATATTTTAATTTTTTAGTGTATTTCTTGCTTTTATTTTTTGCTTTAATCGTGCTCAATTTTATAATTTTTCTAAAAGAATAAAGTGTTAATTTAACGTATATGAATATTTTAATCATTTATGGGAAAAACTCATTTTGGTTTTGTATAAGCAACAATTGAGCTCTTTGTAAAAAGTCTCTTTTTTTTGCCTGTTAATCTTTTGTTTACAGTTCTTTAGCTTTCGCTCTTTATTTACAGTGGGCAAGGTAGTGAGATATTTGCTTTAATTCGCTGCCGGGGAATTTTTTAGTTTTACTTTTTTCTTTTTTCCCTTCATAAGCTACTTTTGTTGTTCCAATTGACACGGATTGCTTATTTACTCCATGTCGTGCGAAAACCGGCCCTGAATCTGAACGATTCATTTCTTGTTGGCTGTGTGATCGCTTTGGACATTCAAAGTGTGCTGGTATTACTGGCCGTGCTGCTGATGCAGTCCTTGACCCTTCTAAAGGTTTACGATGGTCATGTCCTGACTTCAGAAAGCCGGACATTGATTTCTACAAGCTCTTCACGGAGACGAGAAATTATTTCTCAGACTTGAGCAAAAATCTTGGCTCTTTGTGGGAGAAGTTTGAATTAATCAAGACTAGGTTTGATGAATGCCAGTATATTGCGCAGTCATCTTCCTCTCCAGCTAACAAAGTCTCAACGCGTAGCGTAGCATGTGGTTCGTCACCTCCTAAGTCCGTTTCGTCGGTGCAAGTTAGCGATTCCCTAAAGGCTGCAAATAATGTTAGCGTTTCTGCTACGGCTGAGTCGGTTGGTAACATAAATGTTACAAATAGGCCGAGAAGTCCTTCTGACTTGAGCTATGCTGAAATGGCAAGGGTATCTCCTCCCATAGATGTCACTCAATCTTCTCAGGCGTCATCGCCCAAAACTAATAAGGGTAATAGTAAATCGTCCTCTCCTCCTCGCTGTTCGAGTGTAAATGCTGGTCGCCACACTGAGCAGGTCGCACAAGCTACTCGTGGAAGTGGGGCTACCCCCTCTATATTTTCCCCAACTCATAACTCCCCATCCGTTAACCCTGCTGCTCCCAGTACTGATGACATATGCTTGAAGGCAGTTCCTCCCAGAAAGGCAATATTTGTTTCAAGACTGGCACCAGATACATCTGTTGAAAACATAAAGGGTTATCTGGTAGCGAAAGCCCCTTCTGTCAATTTAAAGCGAGTTATATTTTCAAACTGGGTCCTTCTCAATCTAGAGCTATCTCATCTTTTAAAATTCTAGTTCCGACCGAAAATATGGATTTGATTTTAAATAAACCATTGTGGCCGGTTGGATCCTTAATTAAGGAATTAATCCCTCGGGACCGACCCGTAATGTGAATGCAGTAGCTCTTTCCCCTTCAAAAAACTAAATATTCCTTCAGCCTCATTTTCTCTCATTTATCAAAATGTTAGGGGCCTAAATTCAAAAATTCGTTCTACCTTCCTAAATTCAGTGAGCACGGAGTTTTTCTGTTTGGTCTTCACTGAAACTTGGTTAAAGCCGGATCTACATTCGTCGGAACTTTTCCAAAATTCGTTCCAAGTTTTCAGAAACGATCGTTTGTATCGCAATGGTGGTGGTGTTTTAATTGCCATTTCTTCGGCACTCCCCACCTATTCGTTTGAATTTCCAACTACTCCCGATGTTGAATTTATCGCCATTCGAGTGAAATTTCCTAATAAACACTTATATGTGACCTGCTCCTATATTCCCCCAAATTCGGATATCTCTGTATATAAGAAACAGGCCGTCCTCATTTGTAAAGTGGCCAAGCAATCTAAACCTTGCGTTGGGTGACTTCAATTTGCCTCAAGTCAATTGGTTTTACAGTGATAGTTCTGGCTGTTTGATTCCTTCGTCAACATCTGATAAAGACGTTGTGTTCTTCAATGAATTATTTGATAATAATTTAGTACAATACAATGGTACCCCTAATTGCAATGGTAGATTTCTTGATCTCTGCTTTGCAAATTTTCCTGAGGTTTGCGTTAATCGTTGTCTTCCGTTTAGTTTACCTGAGGACCCATATCATCCTGCATTGGGTGTTTCCTTTCATTACAAGTATGTTGGTTCGTTGAACTTCTATAACGTTCAAAATTCGAATTTTTCATATAAACTTTATGATTTCCACAAAATCAATGTTTCCATACTAAAATCACATCTTTCTCATATTGTGCTCGATTTCTCAGAGGGAAGCATTGATAGCTTACTGTGGTCGTTCTACAATATATTAAATCAAGCTATTTCTGCATCCGTTCCGATCAAGCAGTCTCGTCCTCGAATCAAGTGTCCCCCGTGGTTTAATAAAACAAGTAAATATTACAAGAATGGGAAAAACAAGCTTTTCAAAAAATTTTCGAAAAGTGGTTCTTCTTTCGACTATTTCGCTTACTCTGTTGCAAGGCATAAATTTAATTCCCTCAACCGCCAATACTACGGCAGATACCTTCAGTTTGTTAAATCCTCCTTGTTTGCTAGCCCTAAATACTTTTTTAAGTTCCTTAATTCCAAAAGAAAAATCTCCATAAATCCGTCGTTTGTGTCTTTTAATGGCTCCGAATCCTCGGATGATTTTGAAACCTCAAATCTCTTTGCGGAACATTTCTGCCACAACTTTTCAACTGCCAATTTTGATTTATCGGTAAACTATCCATATCCGATTTCTAATTCGATTTCAATTCCTAACTTTGTTATATCTGAAAATGACATTTTTGAAGGATTGTGCTCTCTGAAATATAATTGTTCGCCTGAACCTGATGGAATCCCCTCATGTGTACTTATATCTTGCGCTGTCGAGTTATGTGGTGTGATCTCAAAGATTTTTAACATGTCCTTGTATTTAGGTGTTTTCCCTTCATGTTGGAAGAGTAGTTTCCTTATTCCTATCCACAAGAGTGGAAGTAGACAATTTGTTGAGAACTACAGAGGCATAGCCAAGTTGAGTGTCTTGCCCAAGTTGTTCGAGCGTATTGTGACTCAGCATTTGGCCTTTGCCATTAACTCGTATATTTCTCCGCACCAGCACGGCTTTCGTAGAGGGCGATCTACAGTCACCAACTTGTTAGAGTTTACCTGTCATGTTTTCAAGGTTTTTTCTAGCGGCTCTCGCACAGATGTTATTTACACTGATTTAAGCAAAGCATTTGATATGGTTAACCATAGACTACTTATCTTTAACCTCCAAGCCTCTGGTTTCCCACCCTACTTAGTGAAATGAATAAGCTCTTATCTGCCACAATAGATCCTTCAGGGTTTTGTTTAACTCCATCACCTCGGATGAATTCCCCGTTACGTCTGGCGTACCTCAAGGAAGTCACTTAGGTCCTATTTTATTTAGTTTATACATTAATGATCTCCCATCGGTGGTTAATTCCAGCCAGATCTTAATGTATGCTGATGATGTGAAACTCTTTTCTTCCTTCTCTGTTGAATCGCAATCACATCAGCTTCAAGGTGATTTGGATAATTTTGTTGCATGGTGCTGTTTGATTCTCCTGAAACTTAATCTGAGTAAATGTAAGAAGCTTTCATTCTCAAGAAGAAAGTCATACATTACTCAGTATTTCATAGATTCGCATAAGTTGGAGGACGTCGATTCGATTACAGATTTAGGCGTTCTATTTGACCATAGGTTACGTTTTAACTTCCGTATTGAGCTCTCGATTAGCAAAGCTAGGTCCGCGCTTGGTTTTATAAAAAGTTGGTCCAAAGAGCTTGATGATCCCTACATTATGAAAAGGCTGTACATGTGTTTGGTTAGACCCATACTCGAGAGTATGCCTCTGTTGTGTGGTCTCCTTTATATAGGTGCTACGTAGATTCAACTGAATCTATACAAAAGCAATTCTTGCTGTTTGCGCTTAGGAATTTGGGTTGGGACCCGATTGCCTCTCTTCCACCCTATGAAAATAGGTTGCTTCTGTTATCCTTACCGCCACTCGAGAAACGTAGATTTGTTCTTGGGGTTTCCTTCTTAATCAAATTAATAAATGGTGCAATTGACTCGCCCGCATTACTTCGTGACATAGGCTTTAATGTCCCTAACCGCTTCTCTAGGCACTTTATGGTGATAAAGCTTAGTCAATGCAAATATAATTTTGAACTGTTTAACCCGCTCAGAGTTGTTTGCAAGAACCTAAATGATGTCTATCATTTATTCTCATTAACGGACTCTTTAAAGTCCATTAAAGCAACATTGCTTAATACACGCGATTTACCTATGTCGTACTTAAACTGACTTAACCTTAACTATGTCATTATGAGTCGAAAATTAATTTGTTGTTAACAATTATCGGTTGCCAAGCTTATGCATGTTTGCGATGGCTTAGGGGTTCACTTGCAATTTGGTCCTGTATCGGTTGTGGGTGTGGCTCTATGCTAGTTGTGTACATCCTTTTTTTTTTTCTTTTTTTTCCTCCTTATTTGTTTTATTGTACTTATACTAAGTTTTATTATTAATTAATTTTAAGATTTACTTAAGAGTCAATTGAACTCGACTGCCATTTTGTTTTAGTTGAGTTTCTTATATAAGGGGAATAAATAACTAAATAAATAAACCGTCTTAAACAATTGTAAACGGTTGTAAACACTTTGAAAAAATAGCGAAATTCCGGATCGAAAGCATATAAAATCTTATTAAACATTCTCAAACAGTCTTAAACAGTTGTAAACACTTTGAAAAAGTAGCGAAATTCCAGGTCGAAAGCAGGTAAAATCTTTTTAAACAGTCTTAAACAGTCTTAAACAGGTGTAAACAGGTGTAAACAGCTGTAAATAGTTGTAAACAGTTGTAATAACCTTGAAAAACTAGCGAAATTCCAGATCGAAAGCATATAAAATCTTATTAGACTGTCTTAAACAGTCTTAAACAGTTGTAAACACTTTGAAAAAATAGCGAAATTTCAGATCGAAAGCATATAAATTCTTATTAAACAGTCTTAAACAGTCTTAAACAGTCTTAAACAGTCTTAAACAGTTGTAAACACTTTGAAAAAATAGCGAAATTCCAGATCGAAAGCTTATAAAATATTATTAAACAGTCTTAAACGGTTGTAAACAGTTGTAAACACTTTGAAAAAATAGCGAAATTCCAGATCGAAAGCTTATAAAATCTTATTAGACTGTCTTAAACAGTCTTAAACAGTCTTAAACAGTTGTAAACACTTTGAAAAAATAGCGAAATTTCAGATCGAAAGCATATAAAATCTTATTAAACAGTCTTAAACAGTCTTAAACAGTCTTAAACAGTCTTAAACAGTCTTAAACAGGTGTAAACAGGTGTAAACAGTTGTAAACACTTGTAATAACCTTGAAAAACTAGCGAAATTCCAGATCGAAAGCATATACAATCTTATTAGACTGTCTTAAACAGTCTTAAACAGCCTTAAACAGTTGTAAACAGTTGTAAACACTTTGAAAAATAGCGAAATTCCAGATCGAAAGCAAGTAAAATCTTCTTAAACAGTCTTAAACAGGTGTAAACAGTTGAAAACACTTTGAAAAAATAGCGAAATTCCAGATCGAAAGCACATAAAATCTTATTAAAAAGTCTTAAAAAGTCTTAAACAGACTTAAACAGTCTTAAACAGTCTTAAACAGTTGTAAACAGTTGCAAACACTTTGAAAAAATAGCGAAAAAATGGGCTGAAGGCCGGCTAAGCTATTTGCAGTTACGCTCTCGTATCATCCCGGAGAGATTAACATTGTTCTTTTTATCCCATCCCCTTTTCTGCCCGTCCTGTATTGCATAGTCATAGGCAGAAAGAAAAGGAAACGGGGAAAGAGAATGATGTGTGGAAGTGACCACAGCCTAGTGGGTCTGCGTGCCCAATCGGTAGGTATTACGCCTTTACCGACTGGCCACTCACTCTATCGCAACGAGATTATTAATTTGTTGGTGTCAGCTCTTGGGGCAAGATGAACATAAAAAACAAGAAACAGATTGACAAATATTATATTTAATCTGGTCTCTAAGCCATAATTATATGGCCTTAGAGCCATTTTCTTTGATGATTAATGTGACAATAACGATAAACAAAACGGGGATATCATCTGAATATTCAAGCTAAGGAGCATTATACTTTTTCCTTTTTGTTTTATTCTAGTTTATATTTTCTTATATACTCACCTTCGCTCGTCATATGCGTAATAAGTTCTTCCAATTCTTGGACACTTGGCATTGTACGTCTTCCTGCAAATTGTAATCCAAAGCGGTGTAAACGATAAGCGCAACTTTACGTAGAATCTGTAAATGTAAAAATAATCTATTAATAGTTGAAATACTTAGTTGAAGTGTGTAGCGAAGGCGAATAAGAAAACTTTCTATTGATTTGTTGATGCTGCACTGCGTGACTAGGACGTTTCTCTTTTGAAGTATATTTGCAATGTATGATAATGATTTTCCATTACTTTTCTCAATCAAGTTGTTGCTTAAACATTCCGTTCGTCAAAGGTATGAATAAATACAATATAAATATCAGAGTATTCACCTTCATCTAAGTATGTGTGCATGTTATTATGTATTTTCACATAAGTTAATTAACTGCTCTTTGCTGTAGGGTTTATTTTTGCGATTCATCTTATAGTAAAGTTTAATACTGTGTCTTTTTGTTTTTTGCAGGAGGGGGGAAAAGAAAATGAAAAAGGTCATCATGGCCTTTCTCAATCGTAAGCGGGGGATGGAAGCTAATTACATGTTGCGAGTTTTCATTAATTTTTTTTTCTTTTTTTGTTTCTTTCATTAAGGTGCTTAAGTATAGCTTTTTTGAAAAAAAAGGGAACCTTTGCCTGATTGTTTTATGTCATGACTCATTTGCAAGTATAAACACAATCAAATATATATACTTGTATATGTACCCATGCATGTGTCGTCCGTTGTGGCCAACAATCCGGACAAAATTAACGAAAAAAAAATACGGTTAACTTTCCTAGAAGGAGAACTTCAAGACAACAATAGCGTATAGTTTAATAAAAGCTACTCTTTCTTGTTGGAAAAAAAGCATGTGATTGCGAAGTTTCCAAATAGAGCGTGAGGTCGAACTGAAAGGTTAAATCATGTTAAAAGCAACTTCCTTAGAAAACTTTTGTGTTGAGTTTAGTAACAGTTTAGCACGAAAAAAGCATTAAAAGCAGACAACAGCAGTATGGATAATGGATTTTTGAATAACAATATTACTAGGAATCCATCCATGCTGTTAACTTATAAATAGACACATGCAGTTCTAAATTTATAAACACGCAATGCCAGGAAAATATCGAGATTTAAAGTTTAAAGAATTACTTTGAGATTCTCTTGTTTTTTTTTTTAATTGCTATCGTTTTTAGTCTCAAGAAACATTTAACATGGATATTTACATAATTGTATACCTAAACACTTTAGTTGAAAATCTCGGGAATTTTCGAAAATGTTATAGGCCCAATTTAAAAAGTTGATATGCGACCAAGGCTTGACTAGTCTTCCGCCACCGAATGGTGACGAAGGATTCACTTTCTCAAAACGCTCCCAACACCCAAAAGGACGATTAAGAATTCATATATAGTATATACATTTTTAATCAGTATCAACATCTAAATCAATCTAAGCATGACGGTTGGTTCGGCTTTAAATTTGTCGAAAGAAGTTTTCGAAGTTGATATGACAAATGGATCAAAGTGCACGCCTACAGTAAAACGCAAACTGAAAGTTCTTGTATTTTCGAAACAGTCTCTATAAACAGCGATAAAACAAGCGCGTATATTTGTTGATAGAAACACACCCTAATTATATAAGCATGGAAAAAATCCCCAATCCCCATGCCCATCTATAAAAAATCGAAATTTCGTTCTTTCAAAAGAGCCTCAGAATCTTTGTAAAGCGCGTATATATACTTTTGGTTATTATTAAATTCTAAATGAATATAGACGTGTCTGTTCGTCGATGTGTGCGTTTGTGCGCCAGTCTCTGTAAAAATCAAGACATCATTACATCTGGCAAAACCAATAGATGAAATTGATAAAGGGACGCTGTGGACATTCCCGGTTCGCGTTCTTTGCCCATTACTCAAACTATTATATAACAGCTGAAACAACGATAGGAATTTTCACTTTTATTCTATGCATGATCCTACAATGCAAAACAAAAATATGCAAAAATGACAAAAATGACAAAAATTGAATATTAGAAAACATTCAGCCGCAATGGCATATAGTTTCCTTACTTGTTTTATGTTACATCCCTCACGTCTGAATCTTCGCACACACGAATGTCTTATTCTATCAATTTCGCACAACAGGCTCCGTGGAAATGCAGAACTTATGATAAACCCTTCTTTCGATATTCTCAGGTAAAAAAGAAGCTACTCGGCCGTTGCAAAAAATCATTTGATAGAGAATTCTGAAAATCTAGCTTGCAATTGCATTGACATTGTAACGAGTTTCCTTAGGCAGGGTATGACTCAGCCAATCCAGGATCCGTTGCAAGAAAATTTTAATAAATAATCAGGACCTTCGGGGGGAATGGTGTTATGATTTCTTAACTTTATTGGTACAGGGAAGTTTGTAGATAATGGCTGGGGCAAGGAGAAGGAACCAGCGAGGTGACCCGACTTGTCGTACTGTTACTGGCTTGTTTCGTTTTCCTCGTTTTACTTGTACGTTTTACGTTTTTAATATCGCGAGCACTAGACGGCTATGACACAAAAATGCAAGAGTCTTTGCGATGCGCTGTTCTTTTATAGCCTGAGTCTCGCTCGCTTGTCCTCTTGCCAACATGTTCTAAGTGTTTACATGCGTTTTGAGGTCCTATGCTTATGTGTATGCTTAGCTTAGGTTGGCTGCAGTCGTAATCTCAGTTACGACTTGCATGACCCTACTTATGCGCAACTTAGAACCAACTTATATCTAACTTATTACTATTTTTTTTGTTCAAGAATTTACTCCCTACGCACTCAGGCACCAAATCGCGTGATTCGATCACCGTTAGGTATGTGGGTGCTAGTGCACTGTGTTTGCATGTGTTTTGTGTGTTTTTGCATGTGTGATCGTGTCTTTGTACAATGTGTGTATGCAGTTTATGCATTATCGTATGTTTTTACTATTTCTTTCCCTACCTAAATTCAATTCTGCTTGTTTTCTTTTCGTGTGTGATATTGTGTGGGTGTGTTTGTGTGCAATGCTATGTGTGACTCTAACGTTTATTTGTTTTGTCTGATCGTCTATTCATTGGAGAGCGTGATGGTTTCTACTTGATGGTATACCCTAACGGGATTTCTGCAGTACCGCGTAATATGTACGCGTTTCTGTACGATTGTAAGGCATGCAGACTTCTGTATGTAACTATGACCTAACAGTGCTACATGATTTTTTTTTAGGTATGTGAGTTTGCCTGCGCGAGTATGCTTATGCATTGCGTAGTATAAGGGTTTCTATAAGCTTAGACCCTAACGGTATTTATACCGTGCTGCGTAATATGTACGCGTTTCTATACAATTTAAAGCATACAGACTTCTGTATGTAAC
>NW_023998464.1:9688598-9709423 GCF_014805625.2 Glossina fuscipes | reverse complement strand
GAGTATGCCTATGCATTGCGTAGTATAAGGGTTTCTATAAGCTTAGACCCTAACGGTATTTATACCGTACTGCGTAATACGTACGCATTCCTATCTTTCGCTTACACAGTTGAAGCATGCAGGTTTCTTCCCGTTTGCGTTGTACTCTTCATGCGGTCTTATACCTGAGGTCGACTTGGGTTTGAGTTGTATGACTCATAGGTTCTACGGTTTTGGTTTTACAGGAATGGTTTGAGATTTCACTTTTACAAAGATAGGGTCTTTTTGTTTATTTTTGAGATTTTAATTTTTCACGCTTAGGTGTGTGTTTTATGAACTTGAGTTAATGTGTTTGAGATGTTGGATACTACAGGAGTAGTTTGAGATTTTGTTTTTACAATGATTTTGTGGTTTTGGCTTTTCACGCATAGGTGTGTGTTTTATGAACTTGAGTTAATATGTTTGAGATGTTGGATTCTACAGGAACAGTTTGAGATTTTATTTTTACAGAGATTTTGTGATTTTAGCTTTTCACGCGCAGGTGTGTTTTTTTTTGTGGACTTGAGTTAATGTGTGTTTGAGATCTGATTCTACAGGCATGGTTTGAGATTTACTTTTACAATGATTTTGTGATGTTAGTTTTTCACGCATAGGTGTGTGTTTGAGATTTGATTCTACAGGCATGGTTTGAGATTTACTTTTACAATGGTTTTGTGATCTTAGTTTTGCACGCATAGGTGTGTGTTTGAGATTTGATTCTACAGGCATGGTTTGAGATTTACTTTTACAATGATTTTGTGATGTTAGTTTTTCACGCATAGGTGTGTGTTTGAGATTTGATTCTACAGGCATGGTTTGAGATTTACTTTTACAATGATTTTGTGGTTTTAGTTTTTCACGAATAGGTGTGTGTTTGAGGTTTGATTCTACAGGCATGGTTTGAGATTTACTTTTACAATGGTTTTGTGATCTTAGTTTTGCACGCATAGGTGTGTGTTTGAGATTTGATTCTTTACAGAGTATAGGTTTGTGGTATTATGAATCTAGCTATACATATTCGCTATGCGTTTTATAAACTACATTAGGTGCTGGAGGGGGGCTGCTCATTTTCTATTGAACCCCCGACGGACGGACTTGTGCGTCGTAAGGAAGCAGAATCGCTTCCTTACAACATAAAAACCCATTGCTTGCATAAACTAAACTTGAAGAAAAAGTTATGCATCAAGCATAACAAGACTGTGAACTGTAACATTCTCTTCCACCACTGTGGAAAATGATGTAATCACAAATATTATAGATTTAAGGTGTGAAGTTTCTCTTACCATTTATTTAATAAGCTGTAGTATGTGTGCGCTCAGTAATTGAAAAGTTCGCAGATTAACGTTTATGGAACAATAACTGTCGTGATTATTTTTAACTTGATCTTTCAAGTCGCAAGTATTAAAAACACATAAGTGCTACTGTTAGGAAGCAAAAATTAAACTAAATTTTTTGTAATAAATTAATGAAGTTTTTCTATTATAAAAAAGCACTAAGCAACTTGACGAAATCGCAGTTTCG
This sequence comes from Glossina fuscipes, assembly GCF_014805625.2. Classification (NCBI taxonomy): domain Eukaryota; kingdom Metazoa; phylum Arthropoda; class Insecta; order Diptera; family Glossinidae; genus Glossina; species Glossina fuscipes. Next base: position 9,707,884 of record NW_023998464.1, on the reverse strand, counting down.
ATCCAATAATCGTATCAACCTAGAAGAAGACCTCCGTCCGGAATGTTCAATAACGATGCCGAGTGAGCAAATCGTTAATTTTCTACATAGTATGCCCATGATGTTAAGCAGACGGCTTTGAGAAAAATTGCTAAAGCGACCAACAGTCAACTGCAAGGGACCTTCATATGTTGCAGGCGAACTTGGCTGCAGCTTTCAATGTTTTGTTTATTTCTCTTGCTGTGAGTAAAAAAAACTACTGCTAAACTCATCTCATAAGACGTGTTTCCTTCTATAGGATTTCGCGCCTCACCACTGACCAGAGTGGGGTTTATTGTTCCATACACAATAAACCGTTCTGGACTCTGGTGTTGTTTAGGCCCCTACTCTGTGGGGATTGTCTAACTCGCCAGGAGGCGTAGTACGCTTAAAGTGGCTTGGGCCACCGTGGGGTTAAGCCTTTCAGGCAGGAACCCACGATAAACCCTTGCTACAAATTCTATAGGATTTCGCTTAGCTTTGAAATCTCTTTTACCTGTTGTACCTAAAAAACGCCGTTGTGTCGACATGGCCCCATTTTGATTTGTGTGACTGCTATTCTTCTAGTATTTTGATTCCTAAAATATCTGGTCTCGTTTATCTCTCTCTTATTTCAAGTGCACAATAAGCTCTGTCAAGCAATTCCGTTATACCTGCCTATAACAAAAGTAAGAGAAGTAAATCGTCGCCAACGGGAAAATTTCTTTCTTTGAATTTCCAAAGAGTTTCCAAAAATTGTTAAAGTATTTATGAACATTGTCATCTTCCATACTCACTGTTTTCCCAGTTGTTTCAGTTCTTTCCGATCGAAAATTTTCCCTCAATTTGTCCCCCATCTTTTTGAAAGTTACACTATGCCCGATGAATTTTCATTTGGATAGCGTTGTAAACCGCATAATGAACCAGATAAGAGTATGAAAATGACAAATATTGAATTTTTTCGTTAGTTCATTATAATTCAAGAATAGCCAAATCTGAACCAATTTCTAGTTGCCGACAAAGCTTTTCCATCGAATGAGACAAGTTGACGGGCTTCTGAAAAATCACTTTAAATATAAAAAAAATGAGTTCGATAATCGATCGAAATGACGTGTTAAGTTCAAAAGGATTGAGTAATGAATTCTTCTTCTCAATTCTGCGAACTTTTCAATCAATTGTCAATAACAGAATAATGTTATGTAGAGAGCCCAAACTATAATGCGGTGATTTCTTATTTCGTCTTCATGATAAATGAAAAATTATATAAGAAGCCGCATAAACCTACACACGCTTATCCATTCATATACTTTATATATTAAAATGTACAGAGTATAGCTATTTTAGATCCCAGCTGATCATCGTCAGCATACAGTTGTTTCACGTTGCTAGCTGGCGTTTCACATTGTTGAGTAAACACATTCATTATCATTTACCGCTTTTATTCATACATATGCATGTAAATCATTTCATTGTACTATGCGTAAGATTTTAGCTAAACTCATATTATTCGAATTATTCCAACATTTTATAATCGTACACAGCAACGAAATGAAAACTGTGCAGACATTTGGTCTGCTAAGGCCTGATAAATAAACCTAGATATCACTGCATTTTATTATTTGTTAAATGCAGGCATTCATTCGACATTAACACAATGGCAGTGATTTCCACCTTTGAACCGGTTTTTTTATATAGAAGTCTATTTTTAATGTCATTACGTTTTGCTGATAGTAACGATGAATTACAAAATGTGACAAGAACTAATCATCGAGAAGTGATTATATTATATTTTTAATAAATAAATCTCAGGGCTAAGAAAATTATTATTAATACATCAAGCTGAATGGAATCTTTGATCCTTAATTGTCGCACTCAACTGACATATACACAAGTAATAAGCAGCAATGCGATTTACATAAATTCCGGATCAAGATAAATAGCGTTTTTTTGGCATTTCGTGTATAGATTCATTGTACATAGTGGTACCATTTACTTTTTACTTTAAAAAATATTCCGTTATTTATTACAGCAATTCTCGAAATTTCAGTTTGTCAAACATGGGACAGCGACAAGCACTCTAATTACTTCCAAAATCTTTACAAACTTTGGACACAACTAGTGAATATGATTTAAAGCTACGATTTTTATAAAGACCTCTGTGAAATCTAAATATAAAAATTACCAGTGAATGATTTTCAATTCGTCAATTGCTTAAAAATACGACAATTTTTAAGTGAAAGTTCTAAAGCCGTGAGCTGATTGCATCCAGGAGTCAAGCATTTCTGCAACAAATACGTGTCGGTGTAGTCAAAATTGATAGATTTTTAGGGCATAGATGGGCCCAGTGCATGTCCTATCTAAATTTTATCCAAAGGCATCGCTATTTCCTTTACAAAGTCATTCTTAGCGATGGCATTTATTTTTAACGCGCTTAGCCAAGTAGTCTGAAACCTTTTACTCCTAGTTTACAATTTGATTTAAGCCTGGCGTCTTTTTTCAGTGAACTTATTACTGATCACTTTTGGAAGAATTTGTTTCCGCAGTAGCGTTAGAAAGAACGTAAAATGTCACACAACCAAGCTGTTAAAAACTAAGCGGATTGAGATGCGTCCGTAACGGAAATTCTTAATTTATCCTCTCAGGTAACTTAGTAATTATGTCTTTCTTGGAGACCAAATAGGCAGCAAATCCTGCAAAAGACGAGTTGTATTTTTGATTACGCAATCTTTGCTATCTTCTATTAGTTACGATCCGCAAAGCTTTAAAATGTTTGCTCAACTGTTTTTCCACTGTGTTATGAGTTTCATGGCGAACATTCACAACGTATTCCCAAACGGCAAACAAACAAGTATTATGAACGTAATGGCGAAGTCTTATTTTCGTATTATAATTGAACATTATCTCTGCTTTAATGTTTGTCAAAGTTATGTTGTTTTCAGTGCACACACATGCGCATACATGAGTTCCTTTTAACTCACTTCATTTCTATGATTGGTTATATGGCATTGCAATAAATGATATTTTTTGACACCGATGTTTACAATAACATGAAATATCGCCAAGAATTAGCAGAATGTAAATGGAAGAAAGGGAAGAGCCCTTTTGCGAATTGTAATAAAAACCGCATCAAAACGAGTAAATTGAATATGTCTGCCACCGAATCGTTGAAGCGTTTAACAAGCGCGGCAGCCGACAGCAGAGGGTTTGTTTCCAAAAAAAGGGAAATGAAAAGTAAGAATACTTATAAGATGCTCTTTTTTTATAGCCAGACAAAGATTTAGTAGGTGCTACTGCTGAGGAATAAATAAGCCGAAAAACATTGATAAAACTAGCCTGTAAATCGGGCGCAGAAGCTAAAAAAGCTACATATATTTCAGAATTTTTGAAAATCCTTTTTTTATATTAATATAAAAAAATCCCTAACATTATTTGGGAAAAAAGACTCTCCTTTCCTTAACAATATATAAATAGATAACAATTCTGCACTGCAAAAAGAGACGAACAATGAATCTGCCACAATTTTTTATGCTCACTCTTTTGGGTTCGACAACAATTTTCTATTTAATAGTGAAAGAAGCTTCCAGTTATGGGAAATATCGTGGTATACTGCATGCTAAACCCATGTGTGGTAAGCTGTATATAGCTAATGTCTTGCGACGTTTATACACCCTTTATAGTGGACAAGCACCACTTATCGGTTTTATCGCTACAACCGATAGTATTAATGTTGGATCTTGATGCTAATACAAGGTTACTTATATGCCAAAGATGTCATGTACAAAATTGATACTGTTTGGCATTATTTCACTGTCGTCACTTATCCCACGTTAGCTGGTAAACCAAAATTATTTTTTATATAAGCATGTCTTGGCGATCCCTTAGATCCATACATACTGATTTTCTTATATGCTTTTCCACAATACCGGGTAAGTCTTTCTTATTATTGAACAATGAATTGATGCAATAAATATATTGTTAATTAAAAAAAAAAGGTTTCTATTCTTGGCGCAATACCACCAATGGTTCACGATTTATACAATCTTTGATAGAAGAGTCGAATACGCATGGCAAGGAATATGATATTTTAACTTTGCTCACATTTGTCAATCAACGCGTTGCCATGGATTATAAATATTATGCATATCAAAATTCAATTACTTTCCAATAAAGAATATAAATTCTTGGCCCTTACACCTAAGCATGCCAGTCTGCCCATCTGCCCAACTATTTAATGAAGCTGTCGAATACAAATTTGCAAAAGAATTTGAAAAAACAGAAAGATAAGTAAATTAAAATATCTTCACAGATTTGTGGAGGCAAGTTCGATTCTTTGAATGAATGTAGATTTTCAAATTAAACTTTGGTTCAAGATTATTATTTTTCTGAAATGGTTTTCTATTCTTTTGTTGATGTTGCTGGTTTTTCCCTTTTTTTGTCTTGTTATTGTTTTAAGGATGGAAATAAAAAATTTTGAAATTATTAAAAAGAAAATTCCTATAACGTAGCAAACAAAAGTAATAGATTATAACTAGTAAAAATGTTTTTGAAATTGCAAGATTTCAGCTAGGATAGGCCTATTGATGTAAACGTTGAAATTATATTGAAATTCAAATTCAAAAATAAGACTTCAATTAGTTCGTCTTGAGTAAACGTTTTCTATAGTACTCGTTTTTCTATGTACCTGCAGACTTCATAATTATCAGAAAGGATGGAAGATATATGGTAATCTTCGCTATACATCGTAGGAAGAGGTTAAATTGCTTACAGTATTTTATGTAACAATTACATCTAGAAAATTGAATTACACGCAAAATGAAATTTGAGTAATAAGGTGCTTGAAGTGTAATCGCTTTTGCTTACTGTATTTATCGCTATTTATTCCCTTTGGAGCTTACAGATTTTCGTTCTAGGCTCGGAACGTTATTACGAAATTGTCACGATCTCAGTGATTTACATCGGATATAATACAAACGAAAAGTCGAACTAGGATCGAAAATATTTGTCGTGACAAAGCCGATGTTGTCCACGAACATATAATGGAAACCGACGGCGAGCCTGCATCATTAACAAGAGCGGATGTTAGCAAGTTTAAAAAATTGGCAAATTCAAAAAAATAAAAGCTTCTAAAAACGAAGTCTCTACAATTAGTGAAAATTAGGCGGAAATTGTGAAAGGCGACAAATGTGTAAAAGCCGTTCAATTAAAGATTAACAAACTAAATAAAGGAGGCGTGGAAAAAATTTCGAAATTTAATTTGAATATAGAGCAAACCCCAGGCGTCAACAGCGGCGACGATGTTGAACAGATCGGAGAAATTTATGAAAAAACAAATAAAAAAGGTTCTCGCAAGCGGAAACAAGCTTCCCAAGTCGAAGAAGAGGTACAGCTTGAAGACGCCGTCGTAAAACCTGCAACTGTCAGAAGCAAAATGCTTTAATATGTATAAAGTTTCCTTAAACCGTAGTTTTTCTTCTCCTTATTCATAAACGTCTTGAAATTTCCAGATCTAAAAAAAAGCTGCAATGGCGGTTCTTTCTAAACATGACATTCCAGAAAGCCAGCCTCCTAAAAAAACGAAACGAAGTTCGAAGAAAATTCTTGAAGAAAATAAAACTCCTGAGAGCACACAGGGAATTGCAGACCAGCAGAGAGAAATAACGGAAAAACCTACTAATACTAAGCGTTCAAGAAAACCCACGGCAAATGAAGAAGAACGTGAAAACGTTACCAAAAGTAAGAATTTTTTATTCACTTTCATTCTTCGCATTCACTGGCAATATCAAATTTCTCAATCTGTTTGCAATACCTATTAAATATAGGTTTATTTATATATGTACATAGAGAGCTGAAGACTTCACTTCTGGAAAGAGACTTAACTGGTCCACAATGGTAAGACGTTCAAGACGTCTTCTGATATGTTTTAGCTAGCTTGCTGCTTCGGTCTATAGTAAAGCGTAATCTCTTTTCTCCTTCTTTTAAATAAAAGGAAATAGAAGTGAGTAGAATATGGAATTTCAAAAGTGATGTGTGGAAATAATAATAAAAAGCAAAGTGATCACGTGCAAAATACTGACTACTTTAAAACAGTCAATATCTAAAATTTATATATTTTATAAGGGATGAATGTAGCTTTCGAATTATAGTTGGTGCGACAAATAATAGGAACTCCCTATATTTCTTATAAATATTTATTGGTACTGATTGGCATACAATTAATAAATTTTTTAATATAGAACGTGTTCAAAGTTCACTTTGTTCTCACGCAACTGCTAGAAGACCCTATTTACTAATTACTGCTTTTGAGAATGCCACATGGATTAGCAATAGAAAAGAAGAGTAATATATCAATATTTTTACTTTATTAGAAAAATATAAAAAGGCCATAAGTGAAGAAAAGAGATCGATTGATCCTAGAAAGCAAAAAACAACTCGTAAGAAGACCATCGACGAAACAGAAACAATTCCAAAAATTCCTCAAGATGAAGTTGCTGAAGAGAAAAATGGTAAATATGATATATATAATAACATAGCAATTTAGCAATCTTAATCAACGAAATCAATGTTTGAAATAAAGTGCGGTTTTGAACGAAGTGCGAAATAGTTTAATTAATTCTACACATTAATCAATTGAATATCTAACATGGCTGTGTATATAATTTTTTCCTTTTTTTTTGGAAATCTTTAAAAGTTCAATTTTGTCCGCTTATGAAACAGATTAATTGCTTTTTGTATATCCTGCGCTATTTAGGCCCAACGGTATGTTAACCAATTCTTTACCTACTCTCTTTCTATGTCCTCCTCTTTTTTTTTTTTGTCCTGCTTTGCTATATAAATCATTGAACCTGATTTTAATTTTATACGCCCAACAGCTCATGAATAATTTTCAAATTTAAAATTGGTTGTAATCGGTTATCTTATATTGTTAACTAACAACTCTTCTGCAATAGTGGTTAGTAAGAGGATTATGTTACTACTCATCAGAAAAATCGTCCTTGCCTACCTACAATAACATCCAGTCATCCGCACAGCAAAAAAAAAAGGAAGAATTTTCATATTTCGTACTTGAGCTATATTGTTCACTTTCTCTTCGTTACAAGCGCTTTATTTTTTGCGTTTCTTCATTTGTTGCTTCATACTTCTATTCAAGGTTTGATTACCTATAGAAAGAAACGAAAGAAAAAGAAATGAAAATTTTGTTTACAATATCTTCAAAAGCAAAACGCTGACTCAGCAGTTGGGCACTTTAGAGAATAAGCGTATAAAGTATGGGCACTTTAGAGAATAAGCGTATAAAGTAAGGGCACTTTAGGGAATAAGCGTATATATTCTCAATAATTTGTATAAAAATTAGGCACTTTAGGGAATAAGCGTATATATTCTCAATAATTTGTATAAAAATTGAGCACTTTAGAGAATAACCGTATATGTTTGTTACTTTACGCAGCTGTTAGCATAAGGTTGAGTGTTGATGTTGTCAAAAATCACATCACGCATCTCTTCTGTTAATTCTTTCGAATCCGCGCAACCCAGGTCTGTTAAGATTTGCTTGCTATTTAGTGGACAATAGGCGATTCCATATACCATAGGACCTAAAACAGGCCCTCGGCCCGCTTCAACTACCCTTAACATGCAGGGCAAGCAGATTTTACCCAACCAAACATTTTTGGCCAAACTATTCAACAGCAGAAACCCGTGCAAAACATTGCCCCTTTTATGCAGAGCGGAAACGTATCACATCAACAACAACAACAACAGCAAACACAAGGTCCCTTCCAACAAGTTGTAACATCAGAACCTCAAATGGCACCACAGCCGCTGGGAACTTCTGAATATAATCGTTTAGAGGAGTTGACAGCTGAAGAAATTGAGGCATTTAAAGCAGACAGTTTTCTGCCCGGGAAGATACCCTTTAATCCGCCACCTAAGGTAGGTTTGTACCAGCGGTCTGGCCAAAGTATTAACATCGTTTACGCTACTGTTAGTTGAGAAGTAAGGACGCCAACCTAAATAGCAATCACTTGTGCTCCAATTCGATCTCAGCATCTCTTTAGGGAAAGGTATTTGGGGATTGTCCAAGCACTTGCGTAGTAGTTTCGCTACTTCAGTTATTACTTCGGAATCTCTTTAGCCGAGATAGTGTGTTAAGTTTGTGCGGATCACTCAGAAGTTGAGAGAGACCCACCTTTACGTTCGATCCAGAATGGAATTCCAAACCGATCGGTCTGTCTGATGTTTGTCATAAGACGTGCGTTCAAACCACGGGTCGCAATTTTCGAGACATTTTAACGTGTTTTGGCCCAAAAACAAATGCTATCGAAAATGGACTGAACCGGAATATTTTAACAGCCACATTCCATAGAAAGCCTAGTTTTTAGAAGAGGGGTGTTTAATAGTCAGCTGTGGTCCACTACAGTGTTTTTACTCGTTTACCTTAGCTTTTTAATTCTAAGCCTGCCTCGATCTCAATTAGATCCTTTTGATATTGGGTTGACTATAAAATATATTAAAACATTTCTAAGATGTTTTAACTCATTTATATGCGGGAATAGATACATAATTTCAGGGAAATATATAGGAAAAACTTATGAACGTGTAACCTAATATCGTATATCCTAATATCGTTCTTACTTAAACGTCATATTTTTAGAATTAAAGTTCATTATTCCCTCCGTCGAAGGCAAGGAATGAAAAAAGTAGGGGGTTTTTAGAGACGTATAAAGCATTTATGTTATATGTTTGATCAGTATAAAATTCTGAATTGATCTCACCTTCTCTGTCCCTTTGTCTGTCCAAGCCTGTGTTCCCTCGCTGGCAGAAATAATATATCAGCAACTAGTTTTGCAAAAGCATTGGAAATTTCCACGCGATGGCTACTATTGAAAATAAACCAATTCGGAGCAAGAACATTGAAAGCACATCTGCGTTCAAAAGCAAAACAAAATTGGTTTCTTTTTCATTGACGTACAAGAGGTAAGCGACAATGATGGAAACCTCCACGTACATTTTATCCTGCAGATAAAATAGTAGGCCATACCCACCCTTCCTTTGAAAATAAGACTATTATACGTTGGTAGTCTATTCGTCTGTCTGCGGTCATTTCCGATATAACGCCTTATTTTGAAAAGTCTTTATGGAAAACCGTAGGATGATGTGGATGGTGTAGAGTATTTTTACGCGTTTTTAAATCGTATTCAGGGGACGGGCAAGTTTAGCCGACTCGATTTTTATTTTAAAACGCACTGCAGGCAGGTCAATATTATAGAGCACAAAATGTAATTTTTTCAATTTTTTTATGAATCGCAAGACTAAAGAGGCTGGACGTAAACGCTCGCTAACATTCGACTATAATTCCCTTACATTGGACGGGTTATACTTGTTTTATCAGCTAAAATTAGATACAAATATGTATAAAATGGAGGTAAACACAAATAGCATGGTATAGATGGTGTAAAAGTTCCTGATGCAAACAGGAGCTGCTCCTATCTTCACATTGGGCCAAACTTGCAGTAGGGCAATATGCGTAGGAGGACTCCGTGCATTTGTTTGCGGAACGTTTGAGCTAGGTTCATCCGTCTCTAAAGCTGCTTCTTGTCTGTAGCTATTATTTGAAGTTACGACAGTAGCATTTTTTCTGCTTCAATCGTCCAAAGTGCTATTATCCACAAAGGTTAAATTGTCTGCGTTGGAAACGAGTGACGTGTTTTTGTCCAATATTTGATTTATTTGGATTGGAACAGGAATCGAACATGTACTGCTGCGACCATAAATCCCAGCTGAAGAAATACCACCTACAGCTGTTCGCATTCGTACTAGTGCCTTGAAAAGTAAATATAAAACGATTTTCAACTAATGCCAGGCAGATGGCGCATAGCATCGCATTAAGTCCTGAGTAGCCCAAATTAGGGTGAACCAGAGTAACTATTGCGCACTCAAAAGAAAACATATTAAATTGTTGACAAATCAAAGGGAGGTATAGCGAATTCAAAAGAAAGCATATGATATTGTTGACAAATCAAACAGTGGTATAGCGAATTCAAAACAAAACATATGAAATCGAAGACAGATATAGCGAATTCAAAAGAAAACATATGAAATTGTTTACAAATCAAAGAGAGGTATGGCACTACGCAATGAAAATGTTGATGAGGGAGCAATAGACCCGGACCCAAAAGAAACCAATCCAAATATTTCATTTCAGCTTGGGTCATATGAGCAATCTCTTTAATGATACGAAAAGTATGATAAGAAAGTTAACACATTTACAAAAACTATAGAAATTTTTTGTATTATTATTATTATTATTATTATTTTAATTTTAGACTAATGAAATGAATTCTTAGACTAAAAAAAAGACATTGAGCACTAGCAACACAGGCTATCGGCTCTAATTATAAAAAAGAAAAATAAAATGTACATTAGATAATGAGCTTAGTAGTATTAATAAAGTAATGAATAGAATTAATTGAGGGTTAATGCAAGAGTAGTGTTGATGATGGTATTGTAAACAAATTTTTTGTATTTCGTTTGCTTACCACTGATTTATTGGTCACTTTGGTCATATGAGTTTAAAGCAAATAAAACAACAACTTACCTTTTTGCATTGTCTCTTTGGGGCCAATTTTGCTTAAGGTCTCTTGTATCTTCTCCTAGTACCACTCATTCTCCCTTTTGCCCTCCATAAATTTTGTTTCTCTCAGCAGACGATAAGCATCTTCTTTTGAGATTTTTTAACACTATCCTTGAAATAAAATATCGAAAACCTTGAAATTAAGAAACGAAAAGAAAAAGGCAAAAAGGTCGAAAAATTGCACGCAAAAATTCCAACAAGAATAGCAACAGCTGACTTTTTGGATTATCCTCAATAGTAAACAAATACAGACGCTCTCAGATGTGGCCAAATTCAGACGCTTAATCTCAGTTGTGGCCAAATTCAGTCGCTTACTCTCAGTTGTGGCCAAATTATTTTTGAATTACTTTCAGATGTGACAAAATACGTAGTCGTTTTTTTAACTGCAAAAGGCGGTTCTTTACAAATACAGACTGACTTTTTCAATTATTTTCAATTGTGAACAAAAACCATGAAAATAGAAAAATGGCTTTCACGCACGAATAGTTTACAAGAGCTAAGCTTGACTTGATAAAAGTTCTTTAGAAGCATAGAGCAATGAATATTTTTCTTATTTGTTTGTTAAATAAAGATAATTGAATTTTAATCCCTTTAGAGTTTAAGTCAATCACAAAAAAATTATCTTTAAGAATGAATCTTTGTATATGAATATTGTATCTGGCGTTTGTTGACCGGTAAGTTTGGACAATCTTGCTTTCCCAGCATTCATCAAAGACAGCGAAGACTTTTAGAGCACAAATTTAGGTTTGTTTAAGTCCAATGCAAAAATTAAATTTTTATGGAAAAGAAATTTTAAATTCTTTATATATCATAAATATTAAATACAGTTATTAAAAAGAATACGATCACAATAGTTTTTATGTTTATTCTTTTGTTTCGTTACAACCATTTTACTATAATTTAGTTTTCTTTATTAAAAAATGTTGTTCTTAAAAAAGATTAATTGTTAATAAACCAAAAAAAAGAAAAAAGCAAATAAGGAAATATGTCCACAACACAATATCTAGCTTCAGTAAACATAACTTTAATAAAAGGCTGTTTATACTTTGGAGTTACAACTGGAAACGACGTCTTGAAGCCTCCATAGAGTGACGCTTATTGGTGATAATCTATCCACCGTTTTGCTGTATACACATCCAGCTACCGCCTCCTCCTATGGATGTGACCAAATATATTCGCTAACTCTAAGATGTGACCAAATTCACAAATAACAGGCTGTTGTTCACAAATATTCCAAGATATGACCAAATTCACACATAACAGGCGGTTATTAACAAATTCAGACGCTTATTCCAAGATGTAATGAACTATCGCAAGGGATGCAAATTAAATATTACAAATTCCCAAGTACAGGATTTTGGATATACTTGCCGGAAAGCATATATAAAGAATGTATAACATTTACGTTCTTTTAGCGCTCACCATAAATTTCGCACACAATAAAGTGACGAGCGTTAGTGAAACAGCCGGCCTCAAAACTATTAAAACTTTTGGCAAAAAAGGAGTACGTTCAGAAACTACAACCTTTTAGGCATCTTTTTCAAATCGCTTAGAAGGATCGTCGTATACCGCGTTTCAGCTTCTAGATCTACGAAACACTCGCATTCTTGATTGAGACAGGGCTCCGAGTCTTTTAAGAAGTCGTCATCTCCACAGACAAAAAATCTTTCGGTCAACTGACGCACTAAAAATGAACAAAGTATGTACATCTATGATATATTATGTCATGTCATATAAAAAACGGAGCGAATAAGGGCAACTAATATTATTTTCTCTTTTCAAGGAATAGAAATTGCGAGTTAATTATACTTTATAGGAAATTGCTTTAACTTATACAACCGAAGCTAAATAGCCACGACCCTTGTAAGATGAAGAATTTGCAGCTCTTCAAAAGTAGGTAATTGCGTTACGTATTATACAAAATAGTCACGAGCATATGTTATAACATCAAAAAGCAGGAAAATTTGCACAAGCGCCGTGGAAATTTCGCTATTCTTGAAATGGTTAAGTTGATATAAAATTTTCGTAGTCTAAAAATTTAGAATCACAAGATTTTGTTTAGATTTGTTAAGTTCACTTTGGCGAGTTGTCCTTCAACGAAAAAATTCGTAGATGTATAATGCAGGAAAGCAAATTGCAAAGGTGCTGTTTTAGATGCACCATAGTAGTATAATATGCGATTTTATTTTAAAGCTTTGAGTCTTAAATGTTTCGTTAAGAAGATGCAAGGTTAAGAGCGAATCACCAAAATCGCACTCGATCGTCAATATGTGTGTAGCAAATTCATAGCACACTAAAAAAGTGTGTTTTATGCTCTCTAAAATCACCTACAAAATATTGCCAAGTGATTGATTTGAAAAAAATGTATGATAAATGAAATGTATGATATAAGCGATCGATTTGCAAGTGAACATCACAAGCAAGCCAGCGATAGGTTATAAAAATTAGTTAAAGCAAGTTAAACGTTTTTTAACCAGCTTCAGGTTTGTTAAAGGATAAGGCTAACGGAAGACGGCTGAGAAGGGCATCAATTACGTAAACGTAGTACGTAGAATAACCACTTTGCGTTCAGCCTTTCGACGAAACTACTTAAACTTAATGCTACACAAAATTACGAGACGCCCATAATGGTATTACGATAAACTTGCTTTTATTAATGTTCATGGTAATCTCAAATGCTTGAAAAATAAATTAATTTCTAAATGGAAGGCTTTCTCAAACTTTTTATTTCATTGCATTTTTCTAAAAGAGTTATTATCAAGGGATAGCTAATATTGCGTCCCAACTTAAGCAACAGAAAAATTCGATTTTGTTGGGTTTCGAAGAAGGCGATTCAATGCAATTTGATGAACAACAAACTGAGCCAAATAACTGAACAAAACTTCGTTTGCCTCTGTAACGTTGGCACAATGTGTTAAAGAATTTTCCGAGGCAGCCACATTAGGTACTAACATGGTTACGATACTAGAACATGCCCTGCAAAAGCGGCAAACAAAAGAACTCAATAAAATACATTTTACGTGGTACTTTAGCTTTCAACCTGTATAAAGTTTCGTCGCAAATATTAGTTGTAAAGTAAGTAACATCATCGCGTTGTATAGCGCAGTACAATGTCATTCTTACGGGCGCCGTATATCGTTGTGTTGCTATGAAATACATTTATGATAAGTGTCCTGGCGTTGCTGCTGTTGGTCCTGTTGAAAATTTACCAAACTATAACAGAATTCGTTCATGTCTGTACTGGTTAAGGGTTTAAAATTGAATAGAAAGATTTTTATACATGCGACAGCTGTTCATAAACAAAATATGAATTGGAATATATGCTCTTAATCTCTGAAATTACCAAATTTTATAAGTTTACTCTCTATAATTACCAAATTTTATTCAAATACATGCAAAATTATCGAGAATTATATTCTCTCAGGAGGTTGGATTTTTATACATGCGACAGCTGTTCATAAACAAAATAGGAAAATATATGCTCGCGAAAGCAAACCCAAAACAGTTGTCATAGCCTGTCTGACTATTCGAAATCTCCGAAATTTCAGTTGTTCATTAACCATTACATCCACTAAGGGAAACCGTCGGCACTTGGTGACATAAGATTACAGCTTTGCGAGTATCGAGCCGTAAGATAAAAAAGATACGAAAAAGGAAAGATTAGAAGATCTATCTAATCTTATCCCTCCATCCTATATAAGCAGCGTCAAGAAAGTCAATACAGATCATTTACAAGAATTCGTCTTGATCGTTCGATTGCAACACTTACCTCGTAATCTCCTCAAAAATTCCTTCCCAAGTCCACAATTTTGGGCAAAATCTTGCAATTAAACACATACTTTGTAACAGAGAAAATCTTTCCTCAATTCTATGATTCCCTTTCATAATAACTAAACTCACGGAAACGCTGAAACTATGTATAGGGCCTTATTTCAATCAAATATTCAACTCTATTAAACTAATTAGACTAATCTAATCTATTTTAAAAATAGGACCGATAGTCTTAGCCGCTAATTCTAATCTTACTCGAACCCGAGAATTTATTTCGTTACGATAAATGAATTGTAATAACAATAATAATATTTAACATTACCAGCTGCGGACAACTGGCTGCTGTTATCTCAAAGTTTCTTACGTTTTAGAATTTTCAATGAAATTTATTTAATTATGTTTGCCCAAATTTTAGAATTTCCAATCGACTGAAACGTGAACTTTTCCACATGTGCATAAAAGTAAATTCGAAATTTTTAATGGTAGTGAAAATGAAAATTACACGCTCCCACACGTACATTCCGCGTATACCATACACACAGCTGTAAAGCCCAACTGTAGTTCGTAAGGTTTGTTTCCAAAAACAGTGAAATGAAAAGTAGGAATACTTATAACATTTTTCTTTTTTTACAGCATGACGAAGGCTTTCAGTTATTGGAAATATCGTGCTACATGCGAAACCCAATTGTAGTTCGTAATCATCTTCCAACTTTTCGTCGTCATTTTGCTTTTCTAACTAAAATAGTTTCAACGAAATTATGTTAAAATCTAAGGAAATAGACTTCGTCATAACTATTTGGTCTTGTCTTGTCCAGGTTGCTGTATATGCATGAGCATGCAACACTCTCTGCCTAAAGCTTTCGAATTGGAATTACCTTTCGTTGTTGTTTAACCGGTACTCTATAAAGTTGAACACATGGAACTTCCCCATTGCATGTAGTGTGAAAGTAACATGTTAGAAAACATGGTTATGTTTTATTACTCCAGACAGTTAAAGGTTTTGATGCAGTATACTCTGTGGCATAGGAAGTTAATAATTGTGAATTATATGAACAAGAGGAAGAATTGTAAAATATACGGGCAAGAGTAATAATTGTAAATTATATGAGCAAGAGGAAGAATTGTAAAATATACGAGCAAGAGTAGTAATTGTAAATTATATGAGCGAGAGAAAATTATAAGATGCAAGTTTGTATATACAATATATTACTTGGATTTATGTTTATCAAATTATAATACAACAAAGTAATAAGCGAAAAGAAATGTTGGAACAGGAGAATTTGGCAGCTAACATTTGTGGTCTATTACTAGGTCACGAAGGAAAGTTGCGGTACTCACAGTAGCTGTTACTAGCATGTTTCGAATATATATCCGATCTGCATATTTTAAAGAATATTTAAAATAGTTCGTATTTAGAATGTTAGTTATTAAAAAATACAAATTAAATAAGATTTGGAAAACTGTTTACATTTTTGTACGTTCGCTTTGCTTCTCATGCAGTTAAACAGCCGCGTAAAATTCATCGACCACCTAAAAAGTTTACTTAGTCGCGCAAGCACGCAAACTAAATAGTACATATAGAATTGTATTTAGCGTCCAAAGTCAATAACTTTTTTAACTTTTATAACTTTATTTGTTTGCATTATTGGAGGACTTATAGGATATTTAACGTAACTTTATTTTTTTTTAATAAATCTTTATTTTCGTAAAAGATTTTTTCTTTTTTAGGTTGAACATGATTTATACATTATATTTCTACTTATGGAATTATTAATTTTAATGAAATGAGAAAAAGTCGACGTTAATATGTTTTAATAAGTTTTTAATATGTTACCAAGAATGCGTATCGCGTAAAGTACCATTAAATTTTCCTTGACACCCGAAAGTTCTGCAGTATTATTAATATTACTAAGAAAACAACTAATTAGATAAGTTTTCGGGAAAATTTGCAACTGTTTCTTCTTGAGTGAACCTAATCTGAAACATAATTTTTCCGTTCAATACAAACAGTCGTTACATTGCTCTGCTACTTAATATAGCTAATGACGAATGCGTTGCCACTTTTTGTCTATTTTTCTTATATATTATAAGCAACTCTGTAATCTTTCGATTCTGCACGCTTAAAATTTTTTTTTTGTTTTGATGTAAAAGAAAAAACCAGCTAACGGTTTATTCCATTTTGCAAGCGCATCAGAAAGATTTTTTATATTGAAGAAACAGAAGAAGATTTAGAGAGAAATAGTTAAAAATTAAAATATATAAAAATACTACTAAAATACGAACAAAGTATAAAAATAGTTAAAGAAAGTATAAAAATACTAAAAAATATTAAGTTAATAATTCAAGAAAAGTAAGTCATTCATTTTTGTCCGTGCTTTTGTATTTTACATTTGTTTTTATTAAAATTTTTGCACTAAAGTTATAACCAAGTAATCTAAAGAATTTAAAGTAAATAGAATTGGAATAAATCTAAAATCAGACGAGAAAAATATTAGTTGCTCGAAGGAAGAATCATCGGCATATCAGGTTATCGATTTGCTTATTTAAAACAAAAAAGTTAAAATTATTTTAAAAGTTTAAAATTTAAATTTTTTATATATTTCAGCTTATTAGAATTCGTCTGTTGTGCTTTCCAATTTCGACATGATCGAAAATTGCCAAGTCCTCGAAATATCGAATGGAATTTTCCCTATTAATTATTGGGCACGATGAGCCATTTATAACATATTCAATGAAGCTGGACAATCAGGTTGAGGTTAATTTAAATAAATATTATGTAATTAAAAAAGATATCTTAATGACTCACCTCGTTCGGCCTCCCTGCCCATCTGTTCCTA
Source organism: Glossina fuscipes (assembly GCF_014805625.2). Lineage (NCBI taxonomy): Eukaryota > Metazoa > Arthropoda > Insecta > Diptera > Glossinidae > Glossina > Glossina fuscipes. The sequence goes on along the minus strand of NW_023998464.1, from coordinate 9,690,652 downwards.
TGATGTCTGTCCATGTAAGTTTGTGGTCAAGCTAAAGCAAAATTGCGAAGACCATCATGAAGATGCGCGAAGATACAGGAGAATTATTCGACACTTATCTTAAATTGCAGTAATACGTACATCAAACAGTCATAAGGAGTATTGAAAATATAGAAAGTAAAAGGCAAAAAGGGCAAGTCATTGGAAAATTTTGTCTTGAGGGAAATAGGGAGATAGTTAATTTTGCTACAATTGTTAAATGATTTGAATGGCTTTTTCCGTCAATTCGTATTCGCATGTAAACGTTTAATATAATATGAAATGAAGGAAGACGATGATGCGGCCTGCAAATTCGCAAAAGAATCCAAAATATGATCTCAATCGGTCAAAAGTCCCGCCTACAGCACCCACACGCCTATGCAACAAACACTATGAACACCTTCGCATTCCGTATTTCTTGCTTCTTACTCATAAAGTAGAACATATATCTCAGATACATTTACACTTTTATTCTAAAAATAGGAAAAATCAGTGTAGTATATTGAAATCATAAGCCATAGTCCTTGGCCATAGGCCAGTCTATATTTGGCCGAATGAAGGTAATTGGGGTAAATAAATATTTTCAGAATCTATAGCCCGTAAGGTTCCCACAATTTTACTATATATGTCATCGATATGCTTCCCAAATGTAAAGCGATGCCCGATAAATATGCCCAGCACTTAAGAGCGTCAACACATGAGAACAATAATGATCACTATGGCCAAAAAACATAACTTTAGATTTAGATGGGTATATGGATAGTATATAAAATGCATATCTTATCAATCTCCTTTATCGCTAATCAATAAATAAACTTGTTTACTTTCATACCAACTTTCCTATTGTTTTCTTTATAAGTTTGTTGTATACGCTTACACTGATTTCTTTATTTTCGTTTCTAAAACCCTATGTTTTTGTTTGCATATTTCTATATACGGCCTTGTAGCGCAGCTGCCCATAGCACTTAGAAGTTTTTAACCCGAAAACGACGCTTCATTGTTTTAGCACTCCAACTGCTTTATAGGTTCCCAATGAAACGAAATGAATAAAAGCACCATATCAATTCAGCTAAATGAGAATAAATGAATAAAAACATCGCATCAATTCTGTTACATGAATATAAATGGTAGAAAAGCACAGTATCAATTTTGTTAAATGAGTATAAATGGAGGAAAAGCACCGTATCAATTCTGTTAAATGGGAACAAATGGTGGATAAGCACTGTATCAATTCTGCTAAAAGAATAAATGGTGGAAAAGCTACATTCCAATAGAAAAGCGATAGAAAAAGCGATTTTTTCTGGGAATTCACTTCACATGGGCGGTCAAGTTTTATTTTATTTTTTATTTTTGCCACGTACGTTTGTATATTCACCATCCTACATCCTATCTTATTGACATTTTGTGGATATGTCAAAAATTTAATATTTTCAAAATGATTATTACCCAATGGCAGTGCCAATTACCCATCTTAAGAAATGCTTAAAATTTCGATCGTCGCTATAGATATTTATGATAACCTTCGAAAAAACTGCTTAGCTGTATTCCTAGGACCTGTACATAAACGAACTATTTAACATCGATTTTTTTCAAATTTTTGAGCTGAAGGATATTGCATATTCGCCATAAAACTAATGTCTGGCTTATGTTCATAAGTTAACATTTCACAAAGCTAAGCTTTGTATTTGTACCAATCAGTTTACTTATTTTCATTCAACTTCATTCCAAATATTCCAATTTTTGTACAAGATTTGAAAAACGTACGCGATTATTAAAAGATGGTCTAAAAATATTTACACGCAAAAACGTCAGTGTCAATCATCCACAAATGTCATATAAGCTGTGAGGACCCAAAGTCGTCCCCCGTTTTGCCCTCACGGGTTCTCCGTCTCTGGTGTTGGGAGAGCGCTAGTTTAAGTTAGAGAGTAAGATAGTTTAGGATAAAGAATAAAAATAGAATAAGAATAGGGTAGGGATAGAATAAGAATAGGGCAGGAATAGAATAAGGCTAGGGCAGGAATAGAATAAGGCTAGGG
>NW_023998464.1:9678084-9688588 GCF_014805625.2 Glossina fuscipes | reverse complement strand
GGGCAGGAATAGAATAAGGCTAGGGCAGGAATAGAATAAGGCTAGGGTGAGGATAGGACAGGAATAGATTAAGAGTAGAATAAGAATAGGTTAAGATTAGGGTAGAGCAGAATAAGTTAGAATAATTTAGAGTTAGTCTTAATTAGAGAGTCTTAGTTGGAGAGTCACTCGCGTTTCGAATAATTATAAAATAAAGAGCGAAAAAAAGATCCCTTGCGAATATAAATTTTCTTGTATTTTTTCTGGGCCGCTGAACTACCCCAGCCCCAGAGAATGGGCCGAAAGGCCCTCACAAAGCAAAGACATACGTGCAAGAATTATAATATAAAATAAGCCATGTCTTTAGAGATCAAAATCTTTGAAACAATCTATTATTTGCGCTCCTTTCTCCCTTTTTTTTCAATATTCCAGTTATTGTTATTATTAATCTGCGACAATGTGTATCAAGCTTCAGCCTTGACTTACATTTTCCCTATCATGATGAATTCGATAAGAAATGAAGAATAGACAGGCGGATATATTTTTCTGGCGGTTTCACGTGTACAGGTGCGTACAGATGTCTTCTTCCATGGCGCACGTTGTGTCCTGCGATTTTAGAAAACCATCACGGAAATCGCCGAATTTTCGTTCCCAGCCCTGCGCATGTTTGCGGCACCGTTTTAGGTAGCCTATATAGCTGAATATACCAAACAACTCCGTAGCAGCGATCCTAATTACTCGGCTATCGTAACATCCAGTGCAGCTACTACTATTCTCTAATCGGTAGACTTTGTTTCAATTCACTCTTTCTTTTGTCTGTCATTGGCTCTTGAATATATATTGCAAGCATGTGTTCTCCATATTCTTTAATTACAAATAAATTCATTCTCCTTGTTGAGTATTTATTCGCCATTAAAGCTACGAAAAACAAACCATGGCTTAGTACAAAGTTCGGGTCCCATAAAAAAATAAATATCATTTTATTGCTGTGTGCAAAAAAAAAATCACTAGAGGTGATTTGTCACAATAAACATACAGGCATTAGCAAGAAACGTGCTAATAAGCAGAAAAGTTGAGCATTTTTTTTTTTAGTATTTCTAAATTCAAAAGGCATGTCATGTGTGTTTAAAAAGCCATATTTAATTCATTTAGTCAATGCGAAAATAAGGTCATGACACACTATAAAGAGGAACTTTATAAAACAAAATGATGATGAAATCGAGAAGTGCTATGATAGCAATATGCAATTTTAAAACTGTAACATTTCACTAGTTAACGGATGTGTTATCCGCGGCCGATTTGTCAACCTGGAAGCGAATGCTTATCACTTATTTTTATCCGTTTTATTTTTCCATCTCAAACCACGGACTCTTTGACTTTACACTTCTATTTAATACTAAATATTTTAAGGTACGTGTAAACATATTTTTTTTCATTTTCCTTCTTTTTTTTTTGTATCTTCATCAACTAATATTCATAAAAATTTGTATAAAACTATTCAGGAGACGTACAAGCGGAGATGAATGCATATTCTTTATACATTTATATATACAAGATTATATATTATATTTCAAGCACTTGTATGAATATATGGAAAGAATTAACATCAAATTTTTCAAAATAGGGGAAAATCGAATGCCACGCCTATAAAAATTGTATAAAACTGTTCAGGAGACGTACAAGGGGAGATGAATGCATATTTTTTATACATTTATATATACAAGATTATATATTATATTTCAAGCACTTGTATGAATATATGGAAAGAATTAACATCAAATTTTTCAAAATAGGGGAAAATCAAATGCAACATACAATACCAATTCCATCCCACGCTTGCGACGGAGGCATTAAGGACGATATATCAGCAAGAGATTTTTCTGCAAGGGGTTCCTCTGCTCTAGGAAAAGTGTCTGCCCATCCCACATCTCCTTATTCAAACCATTTGACAATGTACGAACACAACGCTTATGCACAAATACAATCAGACACATCAGATTTTGTTCGAACCAGCGCCAAGCTTAACTTAAATTCATCCTGTCTTGACTGAAAAAAAGTGATTTCATTATTGAACTGAACGCACCGGAAATGATGGATTCGTATGAAATCATAAGAAAAATTCTAACATTAACGATTCCGGCAAAGCTCAAGCTTCAAAATAATATACAATTTTTTGGGCTCTTTTCTTTTTGTTTTACATAAACGTCTCGCCAACTACTTCTTCTAAAATTTTGCATTTTCTTTTTTTTTTATGCAATTTTTTTGACATTGTTTAACTTTATGTAAATGATCCACCAACTTCTTTGTGCACTTGTAAAGGGCTTTGATTTCTCCCTAAAATCCGATGGTTTTTTCCTTTACAAGGTTTATAAAAACAATACCATATGTTGAAAATAAATTTTTTTACGCAGTCTGTTGAATGAGAAATTTCCTCACGGGGTCTGTTAAAGTGGTACAAATCCCCGCTTAGATGAATTAGATATTTCCTCAAGCAGTCTTATAAAGTGGTAAAAATTTCTTCACGTAGTTTGCTAAATAAGATTTTTACTGTTTGTCGAGCGACGAAACCCAACATTTGTGAAACACGCTGTATATGAGAAAACCGCCCTAGCTCAATAGTGTATACGATATCAAATATTTAAATATCGCGAATCACGATTTTTCAGATATTAACTTAATTCTGAAAGCAATCGTTTTCAAAATCAGGAACAGGCCCGCTGTGCAAAAGAAAACAATTATATGTAACAAACTCTTTTGTAATACCTCATACCCTGACCAAAACATGATTTCGCGTTTAACCATGGTACTGCAAAAAAATATATATTTATATATATCTCATTCAATTTATGACCTATATGGTACTGCAAAAAAATATATTTGTATATATATCTCATTCAATTTATGACCTATATTTACTAGTTAATGTGTGTTTGCAACGAAATAAAACAACAGTTTTATGGGGCAAAAAAGTTCCGTAAACAAAAAAATGGTCTCATAAAAGACCATGGGTGCAAGTAGAATAAAAGACATAAAAATAAGCCTATCTTCTTTTGTTCTTTAAAATTTGTATTATTTTAACGTCACCTTATGTTTTCGAACAACGTTATTTTTCTGCTTTCGGTTTTAAACGATATTTGCTCTAAATTTTGTTATTCTCCGAGCAATCGATTTTTTAAATAAAATAAAGAAACTTTACAAATATATGACGAAGTTTATGCATATTCGATATTTACATTAGTAGATTTTAACCATTATTTGTCTCATTGATCTGTAATTGTGTACGTTTACTCGTTTTGCTTAAGCAATTAATCTTGTCATAACACATACAAAATTTCGTTTAATTCACAAATTCCCATCGACAAGTTAGAATTTTTTATATTTTTTTTCTGGCAATACTGTTCTGTCCGTATCCCGCATTCTGTGTTTTGTCGACGTAAAAGAAATTTTACTCTGTTGGCAAAGTGTAAATGTGAAATATATATATATAGCAAATTATTCTTTTTTTACTGAAATAATAAAATATCACTTTTTTTAAATAAAGAAAAATCGCCTTACTTGTTGGACTGAACACGTAACAGTAAGACAAAGCGAAAATTGATTATCGGCCAAAAAGAGTCGGCAAATCATAAAAGTTCTTTCTCACGTCATTCCTAAAAAAGTAAAATTTCTTCACTATGAATTTATTTCGTCTGGCCGGTGATTTGGCGCATGTTTTTGCCATAATCATTTTGCTATTAAAGATTTGGAAGACAAGATCATGTGCTGGCATATCAGGCAAATCACAAGTGCTCTTCGCATTAGTCTATTTGACCAGATATTTGGATTTATTTACGACCTACGTTAGTTTATACAATTCGGTGATGAAGGTAATATTTCTAGCTTCATCAGGAGCTACAGTATATTTGATGTATGTGAAGTTTAAGGCAACGTATGATCATAATCATGATTCATTCCGTGTTGAATTTTTATTGGTGCCATGTGTTTTGCTTTCGCTGCTTATTAATCATGATTTTACTGTAATGGAAGTGCTTTGGACATTCTCTATTTACCTGGAATCCGTAGCCATATTGCCGCAGTTGTTTATGGTCAGTAAGACTGGTGAAGCCGAGTCAATTACCAGTCACTATTTGTTTGCTTTGGGATCTTATCGCGCTCTGTATTTGCTCAACTGGATATATCGTTATTTTGTGGAGTCGCACTATGATTTAATTGCGATATTTGCAGGCGTCGTACAAACAATTCTTTATTGTGACTTTTTTTATCTATACATTACCAAAGTGTTAAAAGGCAAGAGATTGCAGTTACCCGCTTAATCCCTACACCATAGAGACGATAACATACTTCTTAAAAAATGGAAAGAAGTTTTAACGCTGCTACCATATAGAAAGATCGAACGAAAGAACTTACACAAAGCAAAATTCTATAAGGAGCTATTAGGAATCGTGTCGAAATAGTAGCTAAGATATTCTTATAATTGTAAACGCAAAAACGCAGTTGCGTATTTGCATATAAACAACAAATTATATATATAAAAATAATAGTATATTCATCCTAATTCAATGAGGCGTATTTGAGAAACCATTATAATTTCAATACAATTACGATGTAAGTACTACATATATATTTATTTTTTTCTACTTCGTTAAAGAAGGGAGAAATAAAACTCTCAGTAAAGCTTCTGTTTGCGACATGAACATCAAAGCGCCAAAATTCTCAGCTTAAATTTGCCGTCGTTTTAGGGCACACCTTGCTAAGATTTTAGGTCACTTTCAATTGATTTCAAATATTCTTTTTCAATCTAATTGGTTGAAAACTTCCTTTGAATGGTTAAACATTTTCCTGTTTTCTACAATTAATTCCCGTGCGTTTCTTTAGTTCATAATAATCTACGAATGTATTTACAATACACAAATATTTTAAGTGAATCTATAATAACAATAATAAAATTGAAATGAAAAATAAAAAAAAAATGAAAAGGGAGCCTTTGTTTAATTAAATGTGAACATTACAAAAAAGGGGGAAAATTCTGTTTTTTCTACCAAAAAAAAAGTTTATATATAAACACTGTTAATTTCTGCGGACATGTTCGGAAAAGATTTTCTTGTTTGATTTATAAATATACATCAAAATCAATACGTTTGCTGTTGTAGAAATTTGCGGAGTTCCCTATTTTTCGTACATAAACACCTTTCTTAAAATAGCCGTCTTGTGACCATTGTAGCATTTGTTTCGTATCATAAGGCCCATGCAATACAGTGTCATCTTGCTTCCACTTGAATTCCCAAAGTAATCTCTCGGCAATTTTACTTTGTTTCTCGACATCACCGCTATTGCGCTTGGAGTCTTCCAATTTCTGTTTTTCCTTCCGACTGAAATCTTCGGAATACATGTCAAAACTGCTGTTATAGACTTCTTGTTTACTAGAACTTGGCATATCTATGATTTTAGCTTGGATTTGTCTGTAAGACATTTGATATATATCCATATTGCCTGTTCGAGTCAAAATTTCATTCGCCAATTCAGTAAATTGAGTTATTTTTTCCGCCGCTTCGTCAGTACACGATTTTCTTTGCTTTATACGTTCAACGGAACTCAACTTCTTGCGACCTCTACCCAACCGCCTTAAAGTTTCATTAACTTTTTCATTGTCACACATATAAGACATTAATTGTTGGTACACTTTCATTTCATTAAAAGCTGGCGGCAGTGTCCCAGATTCATTCGAGTCTTCACTATTTAGGTAAGTTTTTTCCGTTTTTACCTGAACATACAGGTGTTATTAAATAAGTCACCTCTACAAGAATCATTAAACTAACCATACCTTTACCCAATCAATGTTGTCCAACCAACTGTCTTTAATTTCCGTTTCTTTGTTCCAATGGAAATGGCCTTCTTTGTCGAAATGACCCTCTTGAAGCTCTTCTCTCATATTAAATGGTGTAATTTTCACTTCATCCTGTATATTGGAAATGCCGTCTTCCTCACCTTCTACGTCACTTACATCGTCCCTAAAAATTAATTTCAATTAATTTATTTTCGGTGATATCGCCAATAATCAGAACTTTTCGTAATCATCGCTGTCTTCTTCATCGGAATCCAAGGTATGTTTTTTAATGATTGTGTGCATTTCCTGCATTTTACCGTTTCCATCGCTATGTTTCCGTTTAGAAGCCATATTTCTATTCCTTCAAACAAAGCACTGGAGAAGGAAATGTAGTTAATGACTCTACTCATAATAATTGTTCTCGTGCAAGTAATAGAGATGTCTGCTTCTTCAAATATTATAAAGCATGCATTACATGCAAGTGTACAAATTTTTCTTTCTTACCTTTCGCTGCGGGGACAAAACTTGAAAATCATTTGCGTTTGCATTGCGTATGACTTTCGCCTGTTGACACGATAACCCTGTTCATGATAAGACATGGTTACTGCCAGCGCTTGCGTTATTTTATTAATTTTTATATTCATCACCGAAAGATGACGGATATAGTCATTTACCCAAACCGTTAGCATTGCGCAGAAGTAAGCTCTGAAGCTTCATAGAGTATATACAATCTTGATAAGCACCAAGTTGTGAACCAATTTAAGCATGTCCGTCTGCATAATTTCTGCTATAAACATTCTCCTGGCTGCAAAATTGAAGCTATCGAGTTCAAATTTGGTATAAACATTGTAAGTTCTTGGACGCAAGTTGGTATCTAAAATGGGCCAATCGGTTGAGGATTACGCCCAGATCACCACGTAAACTTAGGACACCTCTGTTTTTTAAAAAGAATAAGAAAATTAGTCCTAAACTGTAATAGATAAATGTATAAAAATTTTAACGAAATTTCTTTGGATGATGCTGTACTACCTGCACAAAAATGGCAAAAAATGACAATGCCTATCCAATATTATAGAGCATCAATATTTGGTTTTTGTTTCAATATCTTTATAAGGCACACAAACAAGCTTCAAAAACCCCATAAAGAACGCAAATCCTTGGGCAGTTTCAAACTTTGAATGCACCTAAACATATCATCTGCCTGTTTGCACAACTGTGTAGGATTTTTGATAAACATTCCCCTGTTACTCAGAATGAAGACACCGCCTACAAACTTGCGAAATAATTTGGAAATAACCCAAACTTTTCATTGAACATGCCCACAATGCCTATCTATCTATGTAACAAAAACTGTGAATATCTTTTCTTTACGTGTTTTGTTACTACACAAACACCGTGTAAACTTCCATTTATATTTTGAAAATAGCATAAATCTGCTGCGCCCAACCGATAGTGTAGTTTTTAGAGATGGGTGTAAAAGTTTCGATCACGGCCGACTATAATTTTCTTCCTTCTCGTAAATGAGAAAAGTAGGCTAGTGATTATGTATGGGGCTAAATAAATTTCATATTCGAGTTTAGATTTTTTTAACTATACATATGCGCCAGAGGTGCGAGACACGCTCGCTGAAATATGTCAAAATACGCGTAAGCAAAATTACTCACGCAAACATCCGTTAACTTAAATTAAAATAAATTTCAAAAAAATCTTTTACTTGTAAACAGTCGAACCGAAACAAAAAATTTTTAAATTTATTAAGTGAGTAATTTAATTATTTTTTTTTTTAGTTTTTACTCCAATCGTCTAATAAATACTCGCAATTCGCCAAAGCTGGTAATCAATTGTGCATTGTTTTAAGTCTTCATACACCGTTGCTATCATTGACAAAGTGCAAAGGAGCAAAGAATAATAAAAGCTTATCATTGTACGGAATATACTGGTCTTGTCGTTCACAACCAAAGTCCATTTTGCTAGCCAAAACAAAAATGAGGTAAGTAAAATGGTATTATGAAATAATCAAACAATGTTAAGGAATGCATATCATGCGGAATGGTTCTTTCCTCATATTGCGGTTTAGTAGTAGAGGAACGTTGAGATTGGCAAAGAAGGAATCTTGCAAGAGCTAGAAGGGCTCTGCGAGAAGCTTGACATCAAATTACGTTACCCCAAAATAAAAATTTGAACAAAATGTGTACGTAAATGATTTAATGCATTTGTGAACAAAATAAATTAAAATATATATATGTACATTGTTACATGTAGATTTTTGCAAAAGTTTCACGTGAAAAAAGAGTCTTTTGAATACATATTAAGAAACCTTGATTTAGCTCTTACTTTGGAGTTGTTGGAATCTGAAAGCTATCAATTTGGTATTCCTGGTAGTAAGTAACTTGGTGCACTTTTCATCGGCCATTGTTGCACTACTTTCACATTTTCAAGTTGAATTGTAACGATATAAAATATAAAAAGAATAATTCCGGTTTTGTTCTAAAAAAAAGTTGAGTTTTATTTTCAAAAGCTGATTAAAAAGAAAAAAAATTTATTTTAATGTATTGTTTACAGGTAATTGTAATTAATGTATATTTTACAGTTACACCCATGGCTGTGTTCCACGTCCTGACGGCGAAGCGTCGTTTGCAAAAGTTGTAGTTGGTGCGCAAAATATCTTCTGATCATCTTCGCCACCGATGGCCGCCTCTAAATTTTTTTAGTTTGACAATTCTCTCTTTTTATACACGTTCGCTTGCCGTATGACCAGTTTTTTGTAGATACAATTTTCTACTTTTTTGTGGTGCTTATTGACAAGAAACTCGAAAACATATATTTATAATATAAAATTACCTACGTTTTATTTATTTATTTTAATTCTACTTATACATGAAACTCAACTAAACAAATAACAGTCGAGTTCAATTGGCACTTAATGCAAAACTTATATTAATTAACAATAAAATTGAGTATAAGCATAATAAAACAAATAAGAAAAGAAAAAAAAAAAAAAAAGAAAAAAAAAAACATGTACACTATCAGCATAGGAGCACAGTACCAAATTGCAAATGAACCCCTAAGCCATCGCAAACATGCATTAGCCTGGCAAACGATAATACTTAACAGCAATTCATTTTCGAATCGCAACGACTTTTAAGGATAAAAGCTAGTTTAAGTAAGACATAGGTAAATCCCGCGTATTAGGCAATTTTGCTTTAATGGACTTTAAAGAGTCCGATAGCGAGAATAAGTGATAGACGTCGTTTAGGTTCTTGCAAACGACTCTGAGCGGATTAAACAGCTCATAATTATATTTACACTGACTAAGCTTAACCAAGATAAAGTGCCTAGAGAAGCGGTTAGGGACATTAAAGCATATTTCACCATGTAATAAAAGCGAGTCAATAGCACCATTTATTACTTTGATTACAAAGGAAACGCCAAGAACAAAGCTACGTTTCTCAAGAGACGGTAAGGGCAGCAGAAGCAACCTATTTTCGTAGAGAGGAAGAGAGGCAATCGGATCCCAATCCAAATTTCTAAGGGGAAAACAGAAAGAATTGCTTTTGAACAGATTCAATTGAATCTACATAAAACCTATATGAAGGAGACCACACAACAGAGGCATACTCGAGTATGGGTCTAACCAAACACATGTACAGCCTTTTCGTAATGTAGGGATCATCAAGCTCTTTGGACCACCTTTTTATAAAACCAAGCGCGGACCTAGCTTTACTTATCGAGAGCTCAATATGCAAATTAAAACATAACCTATGGTCAAATAGAACGCCTAAATCTGTGATCGAATCGACGTCCTCCAACTTATGCGAAACTATGAAATACTGAGTAATGAATGACTTTCTTCTTGAGAAAGAAAGCTTCTTACATTTACTCAGATTTAGTTTCAGAAGATTGAAAGAGCACCATGCAACAAAATTATCCAAATCACCTTGAAGATGATGTGATTGCGATTCAACAGAGAAGGAAGAAAACAGTTTCACATCATCAGCATACATTAAGATCTGGCTGGAATTAACCACCGATGGGAGATTGTTAATGTATAAACTAAATCAAATGGGACCTAAGTGACTTCCTTGAGGTACGCCAGACGTAACGGGGAATTCATCCGAGGTGATGAAGCTAAACAAAACTCTGAAGAATCTATTGTGCAGATAAGAGCTTATCCATTTCGCTAAGTAGAAAGGGAAGCCAGAGGCTCGGAGTTTAAAGATAAGTAAGTTATGGTTAACCATATCAAATGCTTTGTTTAAATCAGTGCAAATAACATCTGTACGAGAGCCACTAGGAAAAGCCTTGAAAACATGACAGGTAAACTCTAACAAGTTGGTGACTGTAGATCGCCCTTTCCGAAAGCCGTGATGGTGCGAACAAATATACGAATTAATGGCAAAAGCCAAATGCTGAGTCATAATACGCTCGAACAACTTGGGCAAGACACTCAACTTGGCTATGCCTCTGTAGTTCTCAACAAATTGTCTACTTCCACTGTTGTGGATAGGAATAAGGAAACTACTCTTCTAACACGAAGGGAAAACACCTAAATACAAGGACATGTTAAAAATCTTTGAGATCGCACCACATAACTCGGCAGCGCAAATTTAAGTACACATGATGGAATTCCATCAGGTCCAGGCGAACAACTGCATTTTAGAGAGCCCAACCCTTTAAAAACGTCATCTTCCGAAATAACCA
>NW_023998464.1:9671719-9673084 GCF_014805625.2 Glossina fuscipes | reverse complement strand
TGGTTATTTCGGAAGATGACGTTTTTAAAGGGTTGGGCTCTCTAAAACACTGTTGTTCGCCTGGACCTGATGAAATTCCATCATGTGTACTTAAATCTTGCGCTGTCGAGTTATGTGGTGTGATCTCAAAGATTTTTAACATGCCCTTGTATTTAGGTGTTTTCCCTTCATGTTGGAAGAGTAGTTTCCTTAATCCTATCCACAAGAGTGGAAGTAGACAATTTGTTGAGAACTACAGAGGCATAGCCAAGTTGCGTGTCTTGCCCAAGTTGTTCGAGCATATTATGACTCAGCATTTGGCCTTTGCCATTAATTCGTATATTTCTCCGCACCAGCACGGTTTTCGTAAAGGGCGATCTACAGTCACCAACTTGTTAGAGTTTACCTTTCATGTTTTCAAGGCTTTTTCTAGCGGCTCTCGCACAGATGTTATTAACACTGATTTAAGCAAAGCATGATATGGTTAACCATAGACTACTTATCTTTAAACTCCAAGCCTCTGGCTTCCCTTTCTACTTAGTGAAATGGATAATCTTTTATCTGCACAATAGATCCTTCAGGGTTTTGTTTAACTCCATCACCTCGGATGAATTCCCCGTTACGTCTGGCGTACCTCAAGGAAGTCACTTAGGTCCTATTTTATTTAGTTTATACATTAACGATCTCCCATCGGTGGTTAATTCCAGCCAGATCTTAATGTATGCTGATGATGTCATCGAATCGTCCATTCGATTGCAGATTTAGGTGTTCTATTTGACCATAGGTTACGTTTTAACTTGCATATTGAGCTCTCGATTAGCAAAGCTAGGTCCGCGCTTGGTTTTATAAAAAGGTGGTCCAAAGAGCTTGATGATCCCTACATTACGAAAAGGCTGTACATGTGTTTGGTTAGACCCATACTCGAGTATGCCTCAGTTGTGTGGTCTCCTTCATACAGGTGCTACGTAGATTCAGTTGAATCTATTCAAAAGCAATTCTTGCTGTTTGCCCTTAGAAATTTGGGTTGGGATCCGATTGCCTCTCTTCCTCCGTATGAAAATAGGTTGCTTCTGCTGTCCCTACCGTCTCTTGAGAAACGTAGATTTGTTCTTGGCGTTTCCTTTTTAATTAAAGTAATAAATGGTGCTATTGACTCGCCTTCATTACTTGGTGAAATAAGCTTTAATGTCCCTAACCGCTTCTCTAGGCACTTTATCTTGGTTAAGCTTAATCAGTGTAAATTTAATTATGAGCTGTTCAATCCGCTCAGAGTCGTTTGCAGGAACCTAAATGACGTCTACCACTTATTCTCGTTATCGGATTCTCTAAAGTCCATTAAAGCAACATTGCTTAATACGCGCGATTTACCTATGTCGTATTTAAACT
>NW_023998464.1:9657010-9671619 GCF_014805625.2 Glossina fuscipes | reverse complement strand
TTTTTTTTTTTTTTTTTTTTTTTTTTTTTTTCGTATTTGTTTTATTATGCTTATACTCAATTTTATTGTTAATTAATATAAGTTTTGCATTAAGAGCCAATTGAACTCGACTGTTATTTGTTTAGTTGAGTTTCTAGTATAAGTGGAATAAATAAAATAAATAAATAAATAAAAAGTTACGCGCGAATAGATGGTAACCATTCATATCAGCAACGCACAAATGCCGATAAAGAGCCATGATTGTATTCATATGTACAGAATAAACATATACCAACATATTGTCTTAGTTTAATTTTTTAGCGGTGTTAGTAGAAGTTACTGAAATCGTGCTAACAATAAATTAATTTATGGAATAATGGATGGCCTGCTGGAGGCATAACTACTCTAGCATAACTATCGAGGCCTACAGGCTAAGCCAGGACCTATTGGAACGTTTCTTCGGCAAGATAGCGCCAATGCAGAGAAAACGTACCAGACCGGTTGTAGAAATAATGAAACTGGTCACCCGCCTGATTAAATCACATATCGAATTTTGGGGCAGCAGATACTCGAACGCCGATTATTACTACCTTATAAAGGAGATGAAGTACACGATACAAGACCAGGCCGAAAAGAGTTCCTACCATCCGACCTGGATGGGGTGGTATTCGTATATACGTGAGAAGCTGCGTTGTCAAGCATGTCTAAGAGACTCACCCAAAGAAAAGAAGATGTCTGCTCAGAAATTAGCGATGACATTGTCGCCAATGACCCGAGGGACGATGTCATCCTAGCCCACGAATTTTTAGAACCCGAATTACCAAATCCTAAAGTGTGTGCCGCATTTTATGACGCCTGCGACATTTACAAGTCCGTTATGCAGAAACATATGGTCGAGGCAAACATCGGCAAGCGCGTGCAGGCGACAATAGTGACAAGGCTTGCCTTCTTCTGGGAAGCAGACTCCTGTACCAATAGAAGAAGCCATCGAACAAATCTTTTAGGCTTCATCATCAATATGTTGCTAATTGGAAAAAACTGGTTACAACCAACTCACACCAACGTGTCACCATTTTAAAGGAAAATCCGTCGGAAAAACCAACAAAATGAAGGTAAAAGCAATATTACATAAATATATTTATAAATCACTAATTTCTCTCTTCTATTTCGGAATACAAAAATATCCGCCCACCAAATTCTACGCTCAAGTATAAGCCCGCACAGTTCTAAATAAGGAGAATCGGGCTTGGAAAACCGCAAATAAAAGGTAATTCAAATATACTAAAAAGGTGTTAATAAATTTTTTTCTTACGTCCTTATTTGTATTTAATTTTAGATAAAAAGACAGGAAAATACTATTGTAATTTTTAATTAAGTCTATAATGGTGTAGGCCTAATGGGGAGTCAGCCATTTAAAACAATTGACAACGCGCATATCACGGTACCTCATGGGTGGCGTGGAAAACCGCCCTAGGAAGTCGATATAACCTGTCATTTATTCCAAATTAATGATTGCCAGTCATCAATGTTAAACGAATCGTGCCATATATATAAAATGAATCTTCAAGTAAAACTAATACCAGATTATCCATTTTCCTTGCTTGGCTACCGGGAGCAGAGACAAACAAATTAAGGTGCTGTTTGAGGTAAAAATAGTTTGTTTAAAATTTAAGAAATCTACCTTCAGGTTTGGAATATGGATGTTAAAAATTCAATGGAATACACTATATATACCATAGCAGTTGTTGGGCGTGTCAAATGGCGTCCAGAACGAACGTAAGGAATTGATATTTTATACAGAAAATAGTCGTACATATTATCAAAAAAAATTTGTGCATTTTTCTTCTTTTTTTTGGCTATGAAGAAAGACTCTCCTCAATTTAATTCGACTACCACCATTAAAATTGGTTTCCGAAGAAAAGTTCCCCCCAAGCTTAATAATTATCAGTCTTAACTTTTGTAATCTCCATGCGAATTATTTCAAACAATGCTTTAGGCGTGGCAGATATGGGCATGTGGCAAAATTTTGCAAAGCCAAGGAGAGCAGGTGTCTCAATCGTGCTAAGTCTCCTAAGTGTGGCTAAAACAATGAAACGATTATGTGTCCGTCCTTTTGCTTAAGTAAACACAACACTCTAAACAAGACTTGCCCGAACAGACGTTAACGATCAAGAAGATTATGGCCATTAAAACACCTTCCGACAAAGTGAAAGATAGGTTTTCCTCAAAATACTTTAATTGTCTGGATGATAATTCCTACGATTAGAACTTTGGGGAATTCGTCCGCCATTTTGGCCTGGGATGATAACGACAAAGTTAATAAGATTCTGACATAGAAAAAATGTAATACGGTCCTCGAAAGGATTATTCCAGGCTATCCAGGAAGGTTATTTCCAAGCCTTCTCCCAGTTCACCCTCCAAGCCGTCTGTAACTTGATCTCAGCGGCCAGTCATTTCGAACATTAATCTCTGCGATTAAAAATCCGTCCCATGATCCCTCAGAATCCTGTTAAGGAATTTGAAGAAAAAAGTGTTATTGTGCTACACTTCAGCCACCAAATGCCGAGATGACGGCTTTGGTGGTGTTCGTAAGCTAATTAAGACAGGCGCCTATCATCAATTCAAAGTTCTCTTCAGTCAGAGATCAATCCTGCTAGAACCAACTTTTCTGATATTGAGTTCTTTTCCCCTAAACCTTGGTGGAACTCTTTCTTATCAACACTCTTTCGCAAATGCCAAACTTAAAGGAAAAAAATGAGTACATATGCCAATCCAGCCAACTTCATTGAATATATACTAAAGGAGTGGAGGTCTCCAGAAAGGCGAAAAGGCATATAAAGCTATCACTGTTAAAGAGTTGTGTGGTAATGGCAACTCGCGCTTTTTTGGAATTACATCAATGGTCATCTACATTTTAGCCGAAAATTAACCGGTTGTACTATGTGGAATGACCATGGTAATAAAAAATACTTGGATATTCCAAGTGTCAACCTGATTACAATTCCTTCAATTCCTTTTAGTAGACTTAACAATTTTATTGCGTGAGCTAGTACGTAACTTACACTCCAGAAAGACGTGTTGCACGTTGTGATGGAGTTAAGTATGATCAGATCAGATCACTGTCTGTACTTATAGCTAGTTGAAAAAAGCTGGTAAATTATTTGTTTTTGTTATTCTTCCCCTGGACATCGGCAAAGAATTAGAATTCTCCTAAACTTTTCAATTCTCCTTCAAACACATTTGTGACTACTACATTTTTTGTCCAAAGATGGGCTGCTAATGGGTACAGACAAATTCGGAGTAAACGGTGGTATTTCGCAAGGCAGTTGCTTGAACTCCATAGTCTTTAATCTAGATGAAGGTAGTTTGCATGACCTTCAATATGACAAAACTCACATTTTTCAATATGCAAATTCACTTATAAAAACTCACATTTTCAAAAATTGTATCTGTGAATTCAACTTTTTCAGTGGCCGTGAATAATCTTTCGATAAAAGCTAATCTTTTTTCGATGCATGGGCCGATATTAATTTATATTTTAATCCTAGTTAAACAAATTTTTCAAAATTTGACTGTTTACAGAACTTAAGTCACGTCTAAGATTGAATTTTCACATTCTACATCTTGTAGTTTTCTAATATATATTGAGAAACGTATACAAACATTTGAAAATAGATTGTTAAAATGTTGTACTGAACTGTACTCAACTCTTCAACACATTCTCAATGTCACTTTTAGTGAATAGCCCGTTCCCGAGAAAGCTCTCTTTCGTACTAACAAGGAGTTACTTAAGGTGAAGATAATGAATCCTTCGTTTTTCGGAAATTTATATCTCTCAGTTATCTTTCTCTTGCAGCTACACGCTTTGTTATCAAAAAGTCCATCGTATTTTCGACAAAATTAATTCAATCCCTCTCTGAAGGTTTCGTACCAATAAATGCAGTCTTCATGGACATTCTGGAGTCGATCTCTACTACGAAGCGAAATGTCATATTTCTCGAGGATCTTCAACAGCTATGATAGATGATATATAGCCAACTGACGGTTCGATCGGACATAATGTGATATCTAGCTTCTCGGCAGTGAAGCATCTATCTAAAGCAGTGCATAAAGTCAGAGTTATGAAGGAAATTTCCTCGACTTTCACTGCATTTTTTGCCATCGGACATGCTCTAAAGGTAGCTATAATGAATAGTCACAAAACGCTTGCCTTTTTTATGATAGTAAGTCAGCTCTACTTCTAACAAATAAAAGAGATGCAGGAAATCAATATGTGTTTGATATAGGCAGAATATTATATGAATTCCAAGTGGATGACTGTCACCTTGTTTGGATGCCTGGTCACTGCGGCTTTTTTTCAAATGAAAAACATGACAATCATGCAAAAAGGGCTCAAGTTGGTGGGACAATTTCGTCCATCAAATATACTCCCAATCTGCCTCTTGTATAAAATAAATTCCACATTTGAGTTTAAACCCTTATCAGAGGTTTCCTTTAATTCCTGGGAAATCGAAATTCTTTATAAACTCACGAGTGGGTTAAAGTTTGTAATATTAACCAGTCTGCTGAACATCTAATTTTTAGGTGTTGCAGGCTTGATAGTATTAGAAGTTCTTATGGTTTTTTCAAGTGATGGCCTGCTCGATCTCTTTGCAGCAAAAAATGTACGTCATATTGGGGAACTAACTTGCTTTATTAGAAAAGCGAATTTATTTTTAATGCGTGATATTTTTTTTTTTTTCGTTTTTTTCGTGCAATCATATTTTATCTCTATAACATACCTGTTTTGTTTTCAGCCAAATTTGCAACACTTTTTTTCACATCACTTTTAACAATTGATGAGTCTAAAATTACTGTTAACATATCCGCTTTAGCTTTCACAGTCGCAGTGTTTTTTGTACTGTTTCATGTATGTTTTGTGTTAATAATTACTACTGTTTATTATCTGGACATATAACTCGAAAATTTTTATTGTGAGGGAATTTATTGGATGCAACTCTATGCTCTCTCCACAAAGTTATTATGACACCAGATAGAATGTTTTTGGACTTTTTTCCTCTTCAATCAAAGTTTTGTCGTTCTTTTTTGTTTTCCCCTAAGCGGTGATAGACAAATTTGTTTCTTTTCCCAGTCTACTAAAAAAAATTAAAAAAAAGCTATATGGTGGTTTTTTTTTTTTTAGCGCTTACACGAGCGTTCAAAAGAATTGATCGAGTTCAATCAGCAATTTAGATAGACTTAAAAAAAAAAAGGAGGAAAGTCATACTCGACTCAGGCTGAATCTCGAACATCCGCCACCATTAAAGTCTTTGACGCCCCATGGTCTTATTTATTGTCATAAAAAGGTGAATGGGATAAAATTCTTCTTCTTACCTCGTTCAAAGGTATTATTAAGAAAAATTAATCTACCATGTCATGACGTCCAGCAAAATTAACTTGCTTGTCGCATTCCACTTTCGAATCTCTTTTATTTGGCCTCTGATAAACCGCTTTAAGGAAAGAATTTAATTATAAACGAATTTATGAGTAAAGTGACAAAAAAAAAAGATATTGTGCAAGCATATTAAAGGAAATTTTGCAGACGTAATCCTTGCTTTAAGAAAAAGGCATGTAGTGACGCATTCTTCAAAAATATATAGGGATTACTAATGGTTTTAATTTTAAGTTTGATGACAGCCTTGTAAAAAAGATTTAGAGAATGTAAAAGTTTGGTAAGCTAAATTTGCTCGATAGAAACCAATTAGAAAGCAATTAATAAAATTTGTGAAGAAAATTGGAGTTTTCTTTAAATAAACTAATCACGTCCGCTTACGGAATATTATATATAGTGATTGTCCGTTGCGTTGTTATTATCAACTAACAATAAATCGACAAAATCACATGCAATTTGTGGTTTACGAGTTTTCAGCCGCCGGGGTCTTTACATTTCAGGTACACTGTTAGATAGACAATATTATTTTATTTAATATTACATGTTCATTATATTATTCCTTTTAACCTTTTAAAAAATAGAAAAAGATGGATATTATTCAAGTTAAAAACAAACTGTACAGTTAACTGCTAAATTGAGCTACAAATCACCTCGCTTTCTCCATCGTTTACTTATCGCTCAACCTACACATTACATCATATATTCTCAAGGAAATGAGCTCTTTAAATAAATCCACAGAAGGGGAGTATGGTTGATAGAATTGCAATTTCTTTAGTTACAACCAAGAAGAAGTATACGTTACTACCTTGTACGAGCGCCACGTAGGAGCCGTTTTAATCCGCATTCCCAACAGCAAATTATTTCAAAAGGAGAACAACTACGAACGGTGGTGGTGCGAATGGACGGATAGTCCTTAAATATTAAACATAAATTTGGTTGGATTTTCAGATACAGATACATGTGTAACAAATCTGAACCCTCCTATACCAGGATAAGATAACATGTCTGGGATATAATCAAACTTAGTTTTTAATATCCTTTTTAAGATAATTTCACTTTTATTGCTTAGGATATTTCAATTTCTAAAAAAAATCGAATAGACATTTATTATTTATTTATTTATTCTTTACATTTCATTCGCACTTTCATGTATAAGGTGACTTAGAAAATAAACAGAAATAAAATTTTTTGATAAAGCAAATCGAAGATTCCGAATTATTGCGGGGTTAATAAAAGACCAATTATAAAATAAATGGAAACATTGTAATCGCGCAAGGTTGACCATTGACTTCCCTACGTCACTTCGCCAAATGTAAACCTTCGAAAATCATTTTACATTTATCGGCATAATAAGGGTAGGTCGACTTTAACACATAAAAGTATCACTTTCATAGACGGCCTTCAAATAAAATGCTTTGTTAAAATTGTTAAATCTTGTATAAATGTCCATTCTCCATTGTACAATATTAAATTTCATAATAATAAGAAACGAAATATTTGAAGAAGTAGTTTTAAGAAAGAATTTATATATGTTCGGTCGGTAACAATCGTTTTTAGAGATTTGTGATTTAAATAACAAAAAAAATTTGTAAATTGGACTTTTAGCCTTTTTTGGCAGATTGTAAAGTTTATTAATATAATTCATATATATAGAGTGATTTTAGGTTAATTATACACAGCAACAGTGTTGTTGAATTTCATTTGTTGGCATAAATTTAGAAGTAACGAAAGTGATATAGTAAAGAGCAAAGACAAGTAACATATATATGTTCACTTTGTTTCTTAGTGGCAAACAGAGAAGAGCACCCAAATTAGAAACATTAATACGTATAAGAACTAAGAATGGAAGAATTTCAAATTGTAAAAGCATAACTGTTACTCTATTAAATAGGTTTAAATAAGGCAGACATTTATTGAACGTTATTGCAATTAGGCTAACAGATTCCAGCTTTTTTATTAATCTAAATCTCCGTAACCAAACAGTGTAAAAATAATAGGTAATAATCAGCAAAAGCAAAGGAAAAAAATAAACTTTTACCTCACTGTGTGCAGCTCAAGCATAAATTCTCTTTGAAAATTAAAATGAGGGACATTGCAATCTCATTTTATATCTTCCATCAATTGCGGCACGAGATGTATTAAATTTCTGTGGATGCGCGTGTAACTCCCAGAAGGTCTTAAGATATATTTTCGAATTTTCTATAGTACGCTTGGCTGCATAAATCTATTTTTGCAGTTTTTTCATGTACGCTTGACTGCATAGATCTATTTTTGCAGTCTTTTCAT
Organism: Glossina fuscipes; assembly: GCF_014805625.2. NCBI lineage: Eukaryota > Metazoa > Arthropoda > Insecta > Diptera > Glossinidae > Glossina > Glossina fuscipes. Next base: position 9,663,923 of record NW_023998464.1, on the reverse strand, counting down.
GTAGAAGGATCTTTGGCTGCGTAGATTTTTTTACGGCTTCTTCAAACAGAAGAATCTACAATTAATGGCATAGGATAGGATAATAACAAATAAATGTTTATAACAATAGCAACTACAAACAAGTATAAAAACGGTAACAAGAACGATAGCATCGACGTCAGCTGTATCAACTCTGCACAACACAGTAGCAATACAAATAGACAATTTCCTACTGCTAAACACAGTAGTAACAGAATCAACATCCAACAGTCGCAGCAATAATGATCACACTTTTATCAATTTAATTCATATATTTATTCACTTATTTATTTATTTATTTGTGTATTTAAACATGCTAAAATAAATTAGCAGCCAAATCAATTGACTCCTAGAAGTAGTAGTAGATCTTATACTAATTAATACAAAGTATATAAGGAGAAGTAAAGAAAAAAAATAAAAATTCATGTATAAATAAATAAGAGAGAAAAAAAAAGCAGGTGCACAACTCGCACAGCGGCACATCCACAACCAGTACTGATCCAAGTTGCAAGCGAACTCCTAAGCCATTGAAAACATGTAAAAGCTTGGCAACCGATAACAGTAAACAACATGAGTTATGCGAATTTTCGAATGAGATATTAACATTGCAAGTTAGTTTAAATACGACATAGGCAAATCGTGCGCATTAAGCATAGTTTTTGTAATAGACTTTACAGAATCCGACATTGAATGAATAGACTTTTTTTAGGTTTCTGCAAACAACTTTGAACGGATTAAACAACTCACAATTATATTTACATTGACTAAGCGCAATGAAGATTAACTGGCTAGAGAAGCGGTTAAGGAAATGAATCGATAGTAACATTAATTAACTTAATTAAGAAGGAAACACCAAGAATAAATATACGTTTCTCAAGTGATGTTAAGGATAACAGAAGCAACCTGTTTTCATAAGGAGGCAGAGAGACAAGCGGGTCCGAAGCCAAATTCCTAAAGGCAAATACCAAAAATTGCTCTGGTACGTTGACTTAGTTCTTAAGGTTTTTTAAATTATTATCCTAAAGCAAAATCACACCGTGATTTTGTATTTATATTTAATACGCATTTCTTTATGTTGTTATATGAACCTGTATGTTACTATTTTATGATAGATATTATTAACAATGTAGCCAATCCTGCATCAACTAACACCTCTTCCATCTTGTGAGGTGTAGTTTAGTGTCTGCGTCTTTGAGGAAATCAGGGTTCATTGACCCCATTTGGATAATCGCATAAATCAGAGTGCTTTCTAGAGGAGCCTACGCATTTTGTTGGCAGAAGCAAATACAGTTAAGAGTGTTATTCTAGATACTTGCTTGAGATGAAATCTTTTCTTTCAAGTAACTCAAAGTAGTCTTATAGATTAATCAAGTCTAAAAGAACAATTCCTCATTTCCATTTCCCTGCTTTTTGACGGTCATGAAACGTAGTTTTAGCTCCATTGACTATAATCCATCCAAAATCCATCCAATATTAAATTCATTATTCTATATATCTACTCCAAAAATAATTATTTCTAATAATGAAATATTATACGATTTCACAACGCTAAAGTAGAACCGTGTGTCGGGGCCTGACGCCTTCCTCTTTTGTATTGCAGTGGAGCTTCATTCAATTCTTGCTTTCATTTCCAAGTGTTCCCTCGAGATATACAGATTCTTCTATAATTATCTGAACAGTGCCCGGTCTGTCGATAGATTACATTAAAATTATATTTTTAATACCGGCGTATTACCGTGCTAACTAAATTTTATTATTTATCTTATCTACGATCTGCCAACATGCTAGATATATTGCTATATTTTTGCCAAGGTTTGGTACCTGAATTTTAAGAAAGAAAATTATTTCTCCAAAGCAGGTTTATTGTTTGACTTATCTCTTAAACCAATCTAATAGCAGCTTAAAAGATTTATTTCTAATTATGAATCGACTATTCCATCACTGCCATTTCTAAACCTTTGAATTAATAAACCACTCTACTGCATAGTAGCTTCAGAACTCAAATATAAGACATCGTAAACGTAAAAGTTAATAATATATTTTTTACTGTAATTCAACTCCAAGGTATTAAATATATATGTAAAGTAAAGAAAGTAATTCAAACTCAAGGAAAATAAGACATAAAAAAAATAGTGAAAATAATAAGCAACTCAACATAAGTGTGAGTCCGACTGCATGAATTAACAAATTGATTGAACCCGCGGTTGTTGTGCTTTAGTGCTTCGCTCACAATTGACAATCAATAATAATGTGAAGGCGTTTTCTAAAAATCTAGGTGATCAATATTTGAAATAAGAGTGTTGTTGCAAATTTGCATAAAAGCAAAGAACAATTCTATGATTGCAAACTTCAGCAAAAAAGAAAGGGAATTTTAACCGACACAAACAATTTGTTGTTTTGCGACATTTATTTTTGGCAGTGAATCAGAATGTTGTTTTAGTTACAACAACGCCATGGATACTGAAAGTGATGATGACGAAGATGATGTTAATAATAGTTAACAACGTATTGCCAATAAACGAAAAAAACCTGAAAACATAAAACCACTTTGGCCTGTATCTCCTAAACTAGTCAAAAAAAAAAAAAAGACCTAAGTCAAACATTAATATTGTTCAACCATCTACCAGTAACCAATTTGCAGTGCTTCAAACTATTAACGATGATGAAGAAGTTGCTCACAACAACAACGGAACCCAAATAACAACGATATCATTGCCAATATATATCCCAAATGTAGTAGACATAAACAAAATGATCAATAATATTGTTAAAGCCGTACCAAAAAATGAGTTTAGTTACAAAAGTCTAAAAGATAGTCAGGTTAGTATTATGGTTAAGAAAAATGAATTTAGCAGAAAACATTAGGTACGCAATTAACATTAGAAGTAGAGTAACCAAGGTGCCCCTGCCTATATTTTATATTGATCTGGGCCCTAAACCAAACGAGAAAGAGATTATGAATGCCAGACATATTAACCATACTATAATTTGTGTTGAAGCTTCAAGAAAGCCTGTTGAAATTGTACAATGTTATAGATGCCAACTTTCTAGTCACGACAAAACCTCTTGTAAGAAGCCACGCAGCTGCGTTACATGTGATCTTAATAACCCCATTTTAGAATGCAAGAAATAGCAATTCACCAGCTTGCTGTGCTAATTGTTTAAAAGATCATATTGCCAACTGTAGAGCCTACCAAATATACACGAAATTATTTCAAGCATGAAACACTCAAAACTGTTTAAAGGGTCTAATTTACCTTAAATTAGTTATGATGGCGACGTTTTTCCCGATATTATGCAACTTCCCAATAAATAAACATATACTGAAGAAACATAAATTGATATAACTGATGTACATGGAATGCATCAAACTAAAGAAACAAAAACATATTCACACATGTACAAATTATTGATATTTTCTAATTTCGGAAACTCATTTCATTGATCGAACTTATTTTGAATCTAAGCTGTGATATATTTTGTCATGCAACTGAACTGTTAATAGGTCTCAAAAAATTTGGTTAAATCCTGGATAAAACATGTGATTCTGGATGGCTATAACAAGGCACGTCTTCAAGCTGTTAACATTCAAATTAAATGTTGCAGATGTAAACTCTCAATATAGTCTACTTATTTTCCACCAAGACATAGTATCAAGTCTAATCATTATGACAATGTGAAGGAACATTACAAGTGCCTACGAAAAAATAAAGATTTCCCGTACTTTGCACTGGAATACCCAGCTAAAAATAGTAGAGTCTCATCCCAAAACTTACAAAATGATCTCTTCTAAAACTGATATAATTTATTTTAATCATTGGCTTGAGCAACATTTAAGCCTCAGGGCCTAAATTAAGAACGTACTTGTACTGAATTCTGTCGTAAAAACTTTGCTAGTACGATCCACGAAGCATTGATCGTCCAGATCAATGAAAATCCGATAAAATAATGGTCGTACTTAAACATGCTAAATCCGAGGATGACATTAAATCTTACAGACCAGCACGTCTTCGATCGATCTTCTCGGAAACCTTTAGAAAGCTGCTGCTACAAATATTGCTGCCATTATTAATTGATAATAATAAAGTGGCTAAATATCAGTTAGATAAAGATAGATAAGGAAGTTAGCAATGCGTGAAAAAACACTGCTCTTAATGAAGAAAACTTTTTATATGGTGTGGCATCCAGGAAATCTTTTTAAACTTAAAAACAACCTTCCTCCTCCTTTTTATTTAGCAGACATCTGTGAAATTAATAGGGGCATAGCACAAGTAGTTTTTTTGTGGGCTTGCTCGGTAAACTATTCTCTCATTGGCTATGTCGCTGGCCGAAGACGTCACTGTCGCTACATATGGGCATGATACGGCTTTAGTTGTATGCAGCGAAAGTAAAGTTGGAGCTTTACTCAAACACACCTTAATAAGCCTAAAAAAATCTAAATCACATTACATTTACTTTAAAAAGACTCGATTGCCTGTTACACAAAGCAATTCTCAAGCCCATTTAGGCATACATTAAAATTTTTCAGCGCTACTGATCTAAAACGTTAAAATCGATTACGGGAGTTTCATGGTTTATGGTAAAGACACACATTCAAATTGTCAACTTCAGTTCTCGATATCTTTATCGGCTTGACTGTCATCTGAACTTGCTCGCAACAGGTTAACTAGACGATAGTGAAAAACAAATTCACTGAAAAAATTCCTTATGATAGACATGCCTTTTAGGAAACGAACGTAACTATGTACATATTGTTAAATCATTATAAGATTAAAATAAGTTCCACATGTATATAAAAACAAGTTCACAAATTGTGAAATTTTATTCTCAATGGAGAAAAAGGGTAGCGAAAAGTTAAGATGGGCCATTTCCCAATAAAAGTGCATATGAAAAAAAAATATTCGAACACGTCCACTTGACGTCTTTCTCCCTTCTCTTTTTTTCTTCGTTTTTCTGTCGAGTTCTTTCATTCGTTTTCTTTCAGTTGCTCGCTGTCTATGGCTCTTGTATACGTCTATTCTACTGCTATGTAGCTCCCTACACCAAAATTACATTTTTTATCCCTATTACGTTTGTAAATGTTCAAATTTTTGCCGAAGAGAGATGTATCGATAGGTTGTTTTGGCTAAATTGAATTACAATATAAGGTTGAGTGAATTTGAACTTAATTGGTGTTATAAATGAATACAACTCCACCATTAGATAGATAATTAGTAAAAAAGTATTCGCCTATAGCAAGTACAGCAATACAAGAAATTTACGAACTACCAGTCACAATCGAGTATATGAACCAATTTAGCTGAGAATTGAACACATTTAAAATTTGAAATTTTAATGTTATATTCGTATTGTAGGTAAGGTTTGGAGCTGACTGTGATCCTTTAAACGCTACGCTAATGGACGCAGTTAGACCGAAAAAAGCACGTCTCAACGAGTGTATTTTCAAAATTTATAAGAGCAAATCTTATAAGGTATTATCTAAATGTTGCTCTTTCATATGCTTAAATGTTCGAACAAAAGAATTCTTCTATAGCATAAAAAAAAAAAAAAAAAAGTAAGATTTTTGTTATCCTCTGCAATCTCTTAAGGAGTTTCAGACAGCAAACTGTAGAATTAAGCAAATTTCAATAAAGTTCGCGAATTTTTTAAGAAATTTTGCTTTTGACTGTAGAAACTTTACGTGCACTAATGCCATCTCATATCTACTGTAACAATACGTATTGATTTACAACTTTCTCTCGCAATTTGAGCGAAGGGATGCATACATTAGTGTACTCTTCCAAAGTTGTAAAATTTGACGTTCTTCGAATATTTTTGAAATATTGACCACAAATAGTTATGATATCCACTCTAATTACTAGATGGTGCTTTAACTCTAATACTGGAAAAGAATACTTATTTCGAACTTAATACTGGAAGAGAATAACTATTTCGAACTTAATACTTCTCATATCGTGCTTACCTAAATATATATAACAGAAACTTTCAAATAAGACCAAATATACTATACGTTTCTATATTTTATTCGAAGATAACGTTTTCTTAAGTACAATATTTAATAAAAAGTACTAAGTTTAATTTTTCATTTTGACACAATCGGCAACTCTGTTCAAGCGCTGTGGTCATATTTTTCTCTTTGTGGAAAAATTTTTGCAATTTAATTTCTTTATTGCTTTATACATTTTTAAAAGTTCTCAAACTTATTATAATCTATTGAACTTTCTGTGTGTTTATTGCGAAAAGTGTTCATCGCGGATATCGTACGTGTTTTCCTTTAAATACATTAAAAAAAAAAAAAATTAAAAACATCTGATCAGTAGTTTCCCAAACCTTTTGAAGTGAGTGGTTATTTCACAAATAATAAGCAATAGACAACAATAAGGCATAATGGCCCCGGGGCCGCCAGACAAAAACCCGAATAGATTTTATCTATTAAGTGATACATCCCCCCAAAGAAAAAAAAGTAAAAAATCAGATTTTCCGGTGTTGCCGATCAGCGATATAATCCCTATTGATAAAAAATATATTGTTATTTCTTCAACGGATGCTCGAATAACAATTTCCCAAATTAGCCCTTTTGCTATAAAAAAAGCTCTAGATAGCATTACAACATACATCGACTCGATCTCGATTCTACGCGGTGGGAATTTACTGGTCCTCGCTGGGAACCCGCGCGCAACCGAAAAACTAATAAAGGCCAATTCTTTAGCTAATCTATGTGCTATTTCAGCTAAACTACATGAGAAACTTAACTCGGTTCGAGGCGTAATTTATGCCCTTTGCTTAAAGCATGTGCCGGAAGATGAAATTGTTCGCGAAATGGGCATTCAAGGAGTGACTGAAGCATATAAATTAACCAAACTGAATGATGACGGAAAAACACGCTCTCCTACAG
>NW_023998464.1:9635979-9652010 GCF_014805625.2 Glossina fuscipes | reverse complement strand
ATCCTTCACGCTGCCAACCTTGCCCATAAAAACAAACTCAAAACCGTCATTGTTACTGACAGTTTGTCTGTATTACTAGCTACCCGGAACCCTTCGACTTCGAGATGGAGCACCATCAACAAATTAAGGAATATAATTACTACACCCGACGGAAACATTAAAATGTTATGGGTACCAAGTCACATCGGTTTACTGGGAAATGAGCAGGCTGATCGAGCGGCAAAGTATGCTGCTTCTGCTCCTCTAATTATGGATGATGTCATGGAAAAGTTGGATCTTCAAAGATACATTGGAAGAAAAGTTAAAGAGAAAATTACAGAAGGAAATTTACAATACCATCATCAACACTACTCTTGCATTAACCCTCAATTAACTCCACCTCTATATCCAACAAATGTTGAGAAAACCAAGATCCAAACATTTTAGAGAATTCGCCTTGGTCATACAATTGCAACTCACCAATGGATCCTGAAGAAGTCTTCTCCCCCAATCTGCTGTTGTGGACAAACTCTTGCTATAAAGCACATTCTCTGCGACTGCCTCAACTTTTCCTTGGCTAGAAGTATTGCATTTGGAACGATTAACCCTTTGTACATTCTACAATCAACTTCAGAACATAATATCAATTCAATATTTTACTTTATTAATACTACTAAGCTTATTATCTAATATCCATTTTTTTAAATTAGAGCCGATAGCCTGTGTTGCTAGTGCTCAATATCTCTTTTTTTAGTCTAAGAATTCAATTCATTAGTCTAAAATTAAAATAATAATAATAATAATGATAATATATATGTGTGCATCAAATAACATCAGCGAAAGCATTTACGTTTGTATCTAATATGGCAAGTTCAAGGTTCAACCCTTAAAACGAGTGATTATGCCGCTGATATTCGTAACCATTAAAACAAATAAACGTGTTACATAGTAATTACATACAGACACAAATATACATAATTGATCTAAGGTTGTCTGTCCGTCTGTCCATCTGATGTCTATCTATGTAAATTTCGATTTAAGCTGGAGGTTGCAATTTTTGAGATCTTTTCATGAAATTTGGTACAGTGTTTGATCCACGGGCGAACGCTATTAAAATTGGTTCGGACTGCTCCAAATATAACGCCGGAAAGATCGTTATAAAAGTGCAATTGTCAAAGCAAAAGTGTCTAAGTAATATTATGTCGGCATTCCAAATTGGTGTGAAAACTTTGAACCGGCTGGGGCAATTTCTTGAACCCCCTCTTATATATCGAAAAATGAAGGTCATACGACAAAAAGGTATAAGTTTCAATGCTTCATGATGAAAATTATATCATAATAGTAATTTAACATAAAGTAAATTAACTGTACCATCCCACCCTATTTTTGGATGGTATCATAATACGGCTTTGCACGAAAATTGATCCTTCGTAGATCAGAAAAATGGAATTTTCAATAAGTGCTGATGAAAATTGACCCATAACATTATAGTAATTTCATTCAAAAATGAACTCTACAAAATTTGAACCATACGACTATTTTTGGATCATGCTGAAACATCTAAAATATTTATATAGTGTTCTAGAAAAAAATGCAATGGTATCCGAGAGTAATAGGAAAAAGTTCGCCACCGCTGATCTAGAGGAAAATAATTATCTGATCTAGACAACATCTTAGTTACTTAGGGCAAAAATCTTATGTATTCTAACGAACAGAAAATTATGATCTACTTGTTTGCCATTCCTGGAAGAAAAACTTTAAAAGGACTCAATGATCACAAAAGTCTATCCATCTAAACGATCTACAAAGTCTTGCTCTAAACGCAAGGCTTTCTCCATTCTGTGGTTTCACGTTTTACCGCCTGGGCAACGCTTTGAGGTGCTGTGATGCTTAGGTTTGTAACGTCCGCGAATAGACTTAGGGTAGGGTGTCGGTCGGTCCGTGTCAGCCAAAGACATTGCAGTAACGGCATCACATTATGCAAAATAGCGTGATTTTGAGGTTTTTTTCTTTTTTTTGCAAAAGTAGCGGCTAGTCGCTATGTAGCAATGCAAAAAAAAAAAGAAAGAAAGAAAAGAAAAAAGGAAAAAATCATGCGAGGGGATAGTTTTAAGTTTGGATTTGGTTCTGGCAGAGTAAAGTTGTGGAAGCCAACGAGTGCGTTTGTTTTTTTCAATTGCTTTGATTGTCTGTTTTTTTTTTTTGGAAAAAAGGCAATACTTAGTTATTTGAAAATTAAATTAAAGAAATGAAAAACCCATGAAAGAAGATTTGAATGGACATTAAAGTGATACGGTTTGATTTGAACATAAATAGAACCAGAAAAGAGAAGGCAGATCGTGAACGAAAGTGAAGAAAAATTTATGATTTGATCTAAAAATGTCAAGTTTTGTGATGGATCAGTATAAGCCAATTGCAAAGTAAAAGGACTGTTTAGTAAATTAACCGAAAGTAAAAGTGGGCAATGTGTAATTAGGGAGAAGCTTTAGAAAAAGAAAGAAAAAAGCCATTAATTGCTTTGTGTAATCCGGTCTATGCGTTAATGTGCAAAGCATTAATGTGAATTTAGCCTGTGTGCAAGGAATGTAAAGAAAAAAAAACTGGAAACCAAATTAAAGTAAATAATATTTTTCGCTTATGTATATATATTGTGAGGACGTTTTCGTTCGTTTCCTAGGCTGGGCCAGCTTAGCGGCCCAGCCGAAAAAACGCAAGAAATTTATAATTTCACAGGGACTCTTTATTTCAGTAATTCTCTTTACGCTTAAATTCAACTTTCTTCCTCGGGACAAAACCGCGAATTTTCGTGTCGACGTCCCTAGCTCGACTCTCTAACTCAACTCAAACTACCCTATTCTATTTTTAATCTATTCCTAATCTATTCTTAATCTATTGCTATCCTATGTTAATCTATTCTTACCCTACATTAGTCTACTTCTATCCTATCTTGGCCTATTCTTACCCTATAGATATCCTATTCTTACGCTACCTTACTTCCTAGCACTCCTCTCTCCCCAACCAGAGGCGGAGAACCCGTGAGGCCAAAACGAGGAACGACTTTGGGTCCTCACAATATATATATATATAGGTATATATATAATAATAACGACAGTATTACGAGTACAAGATTGCTTGCAAAACTCTAAAAATTTGTACCCCTTTGAAGGTTAATCTAAAAAGAAACAGATCGAAGTGGTTTCCTTTTGCTTATGCACAATTTATAACTTTGATTGCAACTGAATTAAGTTAAAACTATTGAAACTAACCCAAAAATCAGTAAAGTGTTTGTTAAAGTTTTTAAAAAAAAAAAAAAAGAAAACGAAGAGTGTTGTTATTCCGAATATGCTAGAAAGAGAGCAGGTAGCTAAGCCCCTGTTAGTGACTTAAATGTATGTGCTGTGGTGAAATCGCCTCCTACTTGCAGAAATCATCCAGCTGTTACCGACTTCAAGGCTGCCAACTTATAAAAGGATTGCAAGGTGGAAAAGAACACTGTTGGATTCATTTGATTGATGGAAGTAGTGATTTTTGCATAGGATGGATACAGACGGACTCGCTCTAGACGGACGAACGACAGGCTACCGTGATAAAACATTTTCTCTTTTTGTGTGTGTTTTTTTTCTTTCTTTGTCATACGGCTCAGAAAGTTAAGCCCTATCAATTAAATCGCTCTATCGGCCAGCGGAGCTAGACAAGGTGTGCGCTTAAACAAAAGACAACTGCATTCCCTTATTTTTTAAACAATGATCAGAATTTATTGGAATTTCTTGTTTTCATAAAAATGGTTAATAAATCGTTTTCGTGAAAAAGGCGCAGATCTATATGACACAAATGCAGATGCCTGACAGTTAATTAGATCTTTGGGTGTGAAATTTGGAAATTCTTCATTGTTAGGCGAAAAGAAGGGAAAAGAAAAAATTTGATGGTCCTGCTTACCTTTATGATTTCGCTTTTCAATGGTTTCCAAGGTTTACAAAAATGTAAGAAGCTACACAAGTAAAGGTATGAAAATATTGTGAAAATGTCAAGACAAATCAGTTTAAATTAGAGTAAAAAGCATAGAAATCAGTAACGCTTTATCTTCAATAAGTATATAACGATCTTGTCGATTTGTAAAATAATCATTCGACAGATTGGCTCCTGATATAAGTACAGCATCGTCGAATAAATATATTTTCATATGCTGCAAACCTAATAGTTCATTCCAACGCGGCGGTATCCAATGTTTAGTCATACGCCCCTCAACCCTTTGTTAGGGGAAGCTATTCAACTTTCACAAATCATAACGTTTTTTTACTCGTAGAGTGACTTAAGACGATTTTTTGAAAACGTAATGATCTTGATTTTTCGACCTTGTTGGAAGGGGTTAAGGTTAACATGCGAGTAGTGCGGAGTATAGCATTGTCCATCTTTTTCGTCAATTTTCGCAAGTTTGTGCGGATGTATGTAACGCGTAGAAGCGCTTAAAGTGGACCCATCTTCTATTATAAGCCAGTATGTTCGTCTGATGTTTGTCCATGCAATTTTGTTTTCAAAGTACAGGTTGCCATTTTTGAGATATTTTAATGAAATTTGGTACAATGACGAGAGGGCGGATGCTATTGAATATCGTATGGACCGGTTCACTTTCTCGGCCACTCCCCACTTCCAGACAAAGCCATATTTCCAAGAATCGTTATATGGAAAAAATTGCAATTTTCAAAGTTTCTTGACAATAGCTGCTAAGTAATAGTGCTTTGGCTTTTTAAATTGGTAAGAAAGTTTTGGACCGGTTGGGGCAATATTTTAAACTAAAAGTGAAGTTCATACGGCAAAAAGATCTAATTTTCAACGCTTCCTGATGAATAGCGTAATTTAAGATGAAAAACTTAACTGTACCAATTTTAGATCACCCTCATTTATTTTTGCATCCTACCCTGTTTAAAGGTTTGTACGGAAATGTTCGTTTTTTACACAATACATGTAAACAAATTTATTCAAACATTCTCAGTTGTATGGAATTTTTATTTTCTCAGATGGTTGGAATTTGAATACAAATTATTGAGAATATATACGGTATGACCTTGAAGATGAAATTCAATATAATTTATCAGCTAAAGTGGAAAGAAAATTTTTTACTTTCTTACTTTTACTTGTTTTCTATCGGGTACCCCCGACACACGACATTTTACTGTCAAATGATTTAAAAGGCCGGAAGGTGTGTTCTTTGCAAACTATGAACAAAAATTTTTAATATGTTTTTTGAAAATATTTCTTAAATTTCTTTTTAATAAACATTTAAAGAAATACAAAGAATCGTTTACAATTACGAAAAAAAGTATATATAATCATAATAAAGAACCGTCTATAGAGAAAAGTATATAATTTGCAAAAAAAAAAATTTTATTTCAAACCCGTATGAAGTGTATGAGTCACGATTTGTATAAATATATATAGATAGGATACATAGGTGCTTTGGAGTGGGGTTCTTAATGCTACCCACTATTCTTTTTACTGCTCTTCTGTCGGAAATTGAGAAAAGTTGCGTTAGCCTGATGGACGCACATATATATATATATACATATATGTATATTTATAACAAGATGACGTTTCCAACAGGCATTCCATAGACGGACAAACGGACATGTTTAAATTAATTCAGAATTTTATGCTGATCATGTATATGTATACTTTGTGAGGTCTCCGAAGGTTTTTTCGCGGCTCATCTTTCGGTAATGGGTATAAAAGTATCTAAGTTATAAAGAAAAGTTTGCCACCGAAACTTTGAATATGCTTTATTTTTTAATAAACAGTTTATTTATTTATTTATATGATTTATTCACTACTACTGTTGCTTTTGTTGTTAAATTGCCAAATTGTTCGTTTGTTTGTATAGAATTTCAACAGATGTTTTTTATTGATTAGCAGAGAATTTGGAACAAATTGGGGACTTTAGCCTCCGATTCAACTCTGTCTATTGCACTTTCCATACCTAGCAAAAGTATCAACCGAGCTTGTGATGGCGTTGCCATTAGTTACTATAGTGATCATATTAACAAATGATGCTTTTTAAATCAAAATTTAAACAATTTTAAAACAATTGATTTCCACTGAACTGAAAATTTTCATGCATGCATACACCTACGTGCTTATAATAAATTCTTTTGCTCTGGATTTTACAGAATATAAATTTACATAAAATATTAATTTGTTCAAAGTAATTACAAATCTAAGTGGAATCTATAAGTTTGAGTGAAAAGAAAAATATTGTATGTTACACTCAGAAGGAGGATTACTCAACTCACAAGTACTAAAGAAACAATTTTCTGAATACATATTTTACGTATTTACAAACTCAAAAGAAAATTCATTACATCTCAAAGAATAACGGTGAAGAAGTAAAACAAGATTTCTTCCACTTTTTCACTACCAATAGTTAGCTGCAAATTTACTCCCGGATGAGATTAATTTAAAGGTGAATACATCAAAATTCTTAAGATGGATGATTAAATATCCTCACCGATACAAGATGAACGCCTATGTTTTTAAAATTTGTACGATGTTGAGGTTTATATTTTCTTTTTGCAAAATCATATTTCTCATTGAGTTGAAGAGAATCAATTTACTTGAGAGTTTCAGATGCTCTTGCTATCTGGTTGTAGTGTTTTTTGGCCTTCCATTGATAGCACCTTGGATTTGGATGGGTTAGTTGGGTAACAAAATATTAAATTGTAACATAAACTGCCTTTCGATTCTACAAAGTCTTTTTCAGATTAACAGCTGAATTAAGTTCGTACCAGTTGAATTTGAAAATTCTTTAGGCATACTTCAAAGTTTCGGTGGCATGCATATTTAATTTATACATTTTGATGCGGTTTTCATTGCAATTCGTAAAGGGCTCTTCCTTTCCTTCTATTTACATTATGGTAATTCTTTACTGTATTTCTTGTTATAGTAAATAAACGATGTCAAGAAATATAATTTGTTTTAATGTCATATAACCAACAATAGAAATGAAGAAAGTTAAAAGGAACTCGGGCGTTTTCAATTAAGAATCTGTGTAAAACTTTAGCTCTAACATGCTCTGATATATCGTTAAAGAGCCTCACTAAATTTTTGACTCTGACGCACGGAGGAGCATATTATCGCAATACACATGTAATCGCGTATAGATCATGCGTGATTACGACTATAAAAGAGCGTGTCTCATCACGCTCACCCTTCAATTGTGTCATAGCCGCCTGAGCAACTGGCGATATCGAAAGAAAAAAATCTAATAACACGTGTTCGAACAATCGATAACAAAAAAACTCCAACGGAAAGTCGGGTCACCACGCTGGTTTCACCTCTCTTCAAGTCGCTTATAATCTTCTTATCTATAAATAAAAGTAACGTAAGAACACACCCGAAGGTCCGAATCTTTTTTTTATGTTATAAATTGTCTTGGAAAGAGTCCTAGAGTGGCTGAGCTTACCCTGCCCAAGAAGACTCTTTACAGAGAATTTATTTACAATTATATTCCTTAAATGTAGGATTATTCACAATTTATCTTGGCCGTACTCTCATCTCAATTATTCTTGTCTGACTAACTCTTCCTTCCACAAATATTCTGTTTATATACATTTTTACCATCATTTTACTAGTACCTAATTTTATAGTTTTATTTTTAATTTGTTAACCTGTTTTTCTGGTATTCGTTTTCCTCGGCAGGCAGCTGCATGCTGCAAATATGCATTTAGTTTTTCCCTGTTTAGGGATTTTATTACTTAGTTAGAATGAACAGGATTTGGGATTTCCATAACAATATATTAAAATGGATATATATATATGGATATATGAATGTACACATCTATATACATTGAAGTGGCAAAGAAGTTTTTAGTATGACTATATAATATACTAATAAAATTTAAATAAGGTAGGCGAATTTTCAATAAGAAGAATTCGGCGACTCGTGGCAGAGTTGTAGCTCTTAGGTTTTATTTCTACCGCCAGGCTAAAACTGTTATACCCACAATTTGTATTAAAAAAAATTACGTATAAATCAAACAAGAAATTAAATTTAAGTTCCTTTTCTTTTCGGTTTTCCTTGGGCGTCGTTTTATGGTGGTATGTAGAACTTGGGACTGGCTAAGCCAGTTATACTCACGAAAAATAAGAGAAAATAGCATATATTACATCCCTACCCACACATACATACACACATATACTTCATCGTCGCGAAACCTATTATGTATTTAGCTCATGATGTTTGTCATTTTTTTCTATTACTTCTTTTAAAACTAACGTGGTTTATCCGGAAGAATGGTGAATGATTGAAAAGCGCTGAATGTATAAAAACTATCGTAAACTTTCAAACTTTAGTTCTCTGACAATGACGTAAAACATGCCGCATCGAATGGTGAAAAAATGTACTGCGCATGGAGCAATGCAAATTTAACATGCTATTTAATTAATTACTAGACATTTAACTTAATGAGACGGAAGAAAAAATAATAAAACAGAAATTTAAAAAATCGAAGAAATGAAATATTTGCAAACCCCGTTCGGTCCCCGAAATTATGGCAAATTATGCCATATCGGCAATATTTTGAATTGTTGGCCAGTTAGAGTGATTCAAACTTTGTTGTCTCGAAACCTTGAAAAACTTAATTCATTAAAATTGCTCTTTCAGCAGAGAAGCTATGTGTGCAAGAGCGACAACGAAAAACGGAAGAATCGAAGAAAAGCGAAGTTTGCCGTAGCATATTTTCACTAACAATTCTTCATACACGTTGACTTCGAATAAATTAAAGGTGAATATCTTCAATTATTTCGACTTTTTCCACAATGCCCCTTAAAATCAACTTCACCAAATACAATCGTACTCGATAAAGGACGGTCTTGACGAAAGGAGCCTATAAAATATATGTAAATTTCGAAAAATAACGACTTTCAACTTAGCACCCATCGGGTGAATATCAAACCCATATCATACCCCAAAAAGTGAATATCAATACATACATATAACACATAATACTGCAACATATAATAATGCAATACGCACATAAAAAAAATTCCACTTAACTTCAACGCAGCGCAAATTCTAAGAAACTCTGCTACCTTTCGGATCTTCACGGAAACTTTTCAATTCGATTACCCATGGGAATTTTTTCGGTTATCTGCGCCGATGACCGATAATCACGTGTATGTATATAAAAATATACAATAATTTAATGAATACATATGTTTATTGTTCATTATTAGTGCTAAATTTTAACCGGTTATAAGCTTGTTAAAATCATAACAGTTCGTTACATCGAAATATATACTGTTTAACAAACTGTGCCGTTGGCTTATCCGATAATTCAGACCGAATATCGATCGGTTGTTAGAGCCAAATTTCAGAGACATATTATAGTTCCAATTAATGTTGCCGGTTACCAGTCGAGCGACAGGAGTATTTGTAAATTTAATTCGAATTCTGCCATAAAACACGCATTTCATTAGTCATTATTCGAATGTCATGGCTCGCGAGATAGCAAGAAAACAATTGTTCAAGGCTACTGAAAGAAAACCAATTTACTAGTCCATTAAATTGCATTGCTCTCGTTGCAGTTCACTCACACGGCCTATAAATTTGGTAATATTCTACGAAAATTTTTTGTTCGCTTTAAGAGAAGTGCACGGAATAACAAGGCAGAGTACTAAGAAAGCGGCTTTTTCCGTCATATTTTCTATGGTTTCTCTGCTTTTTTTTTGTATATATTAATGAGTTTTAAAAACCGTATAACTTAAGCGCTTGGTTGCTGCAGATGCTGTTCTATACATCCAGTATTGGTTAAAAATGTTGGTTTCTTTACTTATTCCGTTATTAACATATAATTGGTGCTTAATTCGTTCCATTCGTCGATACCCAAATCTCCTGTAATAGAAATAAAAACGTTAGCAAGGGAGAACAACAGGGGAGTTAGGGCACGGAATCTCTACAAGATTATTCTAATAACGATTTGGTTGATGTATAATTACCAAGCGTTCTTGAAAACTGAAAAAATAAAATTTTGTTTTTCAATAGCCTCCGTATATAAAGGAAAATCCTTTATGACGAGTTTATTTGACCTTTTTTTTTTTACTTTGATATGAGAATCCACAAGCAGTCAAAACAAAGGCTTATACAGGGTTTGTTCCCAGTAGGTGGTGTTCATGTCAATATATCGGGCAACACCGATATAAATAAAATATTGAAAAAATAGCTATATACATAATAGGTCTACGATAAAGCTTCGCAGACTTACAAAAAATTTCATAACGTCTACAGTGTATGTTCTTAATCAACATCAACGTCGTTGTTCGAAAAGACTAAAAAATTCACCGAATGGAAGCAGTAGTGAGAAGGAGCAATGTCTGATGAATACTTCGAGAAGGTAGGGCATTCTAATGCGTAGTTGTTGGGACGAGCTTTGCTTCTCAAATTGAGATTGATAACTAGTGCCAGTTTAAGGAAGTTGGAGACTTCTCATATCAGTCTACATCCAGTTTTTTTGACAAAGAACTCAAACCTTTCAAAAACCACGTTCTGTATACTAATTTGTATTTTTGTGTATAGTTTCACGATAGCATTTTCAGATTAAGAAATCAGAGAATTATTCAATACTCTGTTAAGCCCATGAAATGGCGTGCAGTGAGAAATAATAAATATCCAACTAGTACGTACGCATACTTTTTAGAAATTCTTCATACCTCATGAAAGGGAAAAGGATTGCAACCTCTGCAAAGAAGTAAAGTGTTCGCCGCATTCTTTATAAAAAAATAATAATAATGATTATAAAAAAATTGAATTTTCAAAACCAAAAAAAAGAGGAAACAATTTTGAAACCTTTTGTGTGAAAGATAATTTAAAACGAAACCGTCTGTAGTTAAAAGAAAATTCCTGGCTGTCGGTACTTCGGGGCCCAAATATCAGGCCGCATCTCCAAAAATCAGTATTCATTACGAAGATTACAATTATTCAAATGCCGAGAAATATTTTTGAAAGAAAGTTCAAGTCCATCTGGAGTAGCTTTCGAAGCTACAAATTATCATTATCCGGATAACGATGTTTACATGAATGTAAAAATCATTGAACAAAATTTTAAAAAGTAAGGATAAAAAACCTAATACATATAGAGACACTCGGCTTAATACCGGCTAATTCCAACTAACTTGTTTGGAGTAGCGTAGTGGTTGTCCCGAGGAACGAATTCTTTTTGCCAGTGTAAGAAAAATATACGACACATAGAAAGACTTGAAATAGATCCGCCTTTTATTATTCAGAATCTGTTCCTAACTGTCCGTTTGCCAGTTGTGTAGTCTTTTGTTCAATCTACAGCTTGCAACTAAAGCTAAAAATCGTTTGAAGAACAGCTTCGATTTTTGCATTTATCTCTACTGGGATATTATATAATACTTTTTGAATATTTTCTTGGCCGTCTAATCACATCAAAGACATGATCTAGGAACCGCGCGTTCATCAAATTGAATGAATGTTTCGCATCATTATCTTACTCAAATTTCCATAGCAGTGACATATGTTCTTCGACACAGGATAGCATTGCAGTTTCCAACATATTTTCAGTTGTAAGTTTATCCACAAAGTTTTTTCTTAGATGTGTCCTGTGTGCTTCACAGGATTTTTAGTAAATCTAATGCAAAATTCTTTTCCTTATGACCACAGTCTTTCCATTTCTCCATATTACTATATTCTAAGCAAGGGAAGCTATCTTTTATAATTTCGGCGATATAGAAATGAAAAATACGCCTTGCGCTTATTTTCGAATATATAATGGTATTAAGCGGAATGATGTATAATATTTTATGAACGTCGTGGTCCACTATAATTTTTTACCTGCTTTTTTTAATAACTATTATTCCCTTTTGTCATTCGCCGCTACGACTACAGTCGAGCAAAAAAAACCCTTAATTAACAACAACAATTGCTCTTTGCTTTAGAAGCCGCATTGCAGTATTGTGTGAAAAATTATATCAATGGAATTACGTCATCGTGATCGTGAAGCCATTACGTATACATCTGGTCAATAGCGACATTAACAACAACAAAACAGTGCTAGTACAGGAAGTAGTTTTGTGAATTTATGCAGTATTCCTACCAACAGTGGACAATTTCAGCGCAGATGTTTTATGAGAATGCATTATGAGTGTTTATATTAACATTAGAACATATTTTAAAGAAGATTGTTAACGAATATAAAGGATATATCTTTTTTATTATAATATTAATGTATTTATATATTATTCAACAGGTTTTATATATACATTTTGCTTTATTTGTAATGTCCTTATAATAATAATGTGTCATTTTTATAATTTAGTTTCTTTTGAAATGAGTATTTATCGATAGTACCACAAAATATATATATATTCTATGGTAGTGAAGCTAGATTTTGCTACTTGCAATGGAAATTTGGTAAATTATTTGTTATGCAGCATGTTGTTAATGGGAGTAAGTGTTTGTACATTTACCTAAAGTGTAAAGTGTAACGTTTAGAATTTAATTATAATAAATGCACTTACCGCAGTAAAAATGTAAAACTCTTATTTTCAGATATGTATATGTTCACAATTTTATTTCGGTTTTATTTTAGTTTTATTTCAGTTTTTTAAAAGATTTTTAGTCAATTTTATGACAATTTAAAAGATTCCGAGTAAGTTTTATGCACTTTTAAAAGATTTTTAGTCAATTTTTAATATTGTTCAAGTATTTGTATAAAAATTGCGTGCATCTGAGAGGAAGCGTATAAAAATTTGCCACCAACTGAAAATGGTTCTCAATAATTCCAATGATGTGAGAATAAGAGTCCAATTTGTTACAATTTTTAATATTGTTCAAGTATCGTTTCTATGCTAAGAGTTAAGAATTTATATATATATGTATACATATATGAATTTCATTTATCATTTGCTTCTCTTATTATATTACGTACCTCGTTATAAAAAAAATGTATAGTATGAACGTTTACACAGAGTTGAATCCCTCTGGTCTGTTAAGTTGCGCGTTTAACATAGCTGATTAGCGTTAACATTTCAGTTGTTAAGTTGGGCTTTAACCATTTATATATATTAGAAGCGACTCTGTGGTTTGCCTTTCAAAAGGGAATTTAGCGAGGACTTTGTTTAAAAATTATGACGTTTTAATTCTAAGCTAACTTGTAAAATAAAAAAAAATAAAGAAATTTTATAAACGCGAATTTATTTTCAAACATAGAAGTGTGCCTAAAGAATTTTCAAATTCAACTGGTACGAACTTAATTCAGCTGTTAATCTGAAAAAGACTTTGTAGAATCGAAAGGCAGTTTACGTTACAATTTAATATTTTGTTACCCAACTAACTCATCCAAATCCAAGGTGCTATCAATGGAAGGCCAAAAAACACGACAACCAGATAGCAAGAGCATCTGAAACTATCAAGTAAATTGATTCTCTTTAACTCAATGAGAAATATGATTTTGCAAAAAGAAAATATAAACCTCAACATCGTACAAATTTTAAAAACATAGGCGTTCATCTTGTATCGCTGAGGATATTTAATCATCCATCTTAAGAATTTTGATATATTCACCTTTAAATTAATCTCATCCGGGAGTAAATTTGCAGCTAACTATTGGTAGTGAAAAAGTGGAAGAAATCTTGTTTTACTTCTTCACCATTATTCTTTGAGATGTAATGAATTTTCTTTTGAGTTTCCAAATACGTAAAATGTGTATTCAGAAAACTGTTTCTTTACAGTACTTGTGAGTTGAGTAATCCTCCTTCTGAGTGTAACATACAATATTTTTCTTTTCACTCAAACTTATAGATTCCACTCAGATTTGTAATTACTTTGAACAAATTAATATTTTATGTAAATTTATATTCTGTAAAATCCAGAGCAAAAGAATTTATTATAAGCACGTAGGTGTATGCATGCAGGCAACGCCATCACAAGCTCGGTTGATACTTTTGCTAGGTATGGAAAGTGCAATAGACAGAGTTGAATCGGAGGCTGAAGTCCCCAATTTGTTCCAAATTCTCTGCTAATCAATAAAAAACATCTGTTGAAATTCTATACAAACAAACGAACAATTTGGCAATTTAACAACAAAAGCAACAGTAGTAGTGAATAAATCATATAAATAAATAAATAAACCGTTTATTAAAAAATAAAGCATATTGCGCATATGGAAACGAAGAAAAAGATTACACTTAATAAAACATATATAAACATATAAACATATTTCGTCATCAAAAAGATAAAACTAAAAAGAAATTCTTACAGGACGTATAAGCAATATCAATCATTACATTAATATTACACCTAAAGGTAGGCAAGCAAATCCAACGTTCATTCATTCATTCAAGGGCTGGAAAACCTCCTACTGGTCTTTTTTCATTTTGCAATGCCGACAGCAATTTGCATTTTGCAATGAATATGTTTAACAGATTTCCTGAGTTACAAAGCTCTTTTAACAGATTTCCTGAGTTATAAAGCTGACGGCTTTGCAATTAACATAAAGTATTACGTTCTTTCTGTAAATTAGCATAGCATGACGTGGTTGCAAATTGCAAATCTATGTAACCGGGATCTGTTAAATGGCAAATCAAACAAAAACTCTTTTAAAATGACAAAGCTATACAAACAAAGAAATCAATTAAACAGTAGCAACAGTAAAATGAAGCATATATATATAAATAAAAAATATTGTTGCTTTTCTTTCTTTTTTTTAACTTATTGAAAATAAAATGATTAAGTGAATAAATGTCATCATATTGTTGCTTTTCTTTCTTTTTTTAACTTAATAAAATGATTGAATGTATAAATGTCATCATGCAGCCATTCCCATGCAATGCTCAACTTCTTCAAAGAAACTCTCCTAATTGTCGTGTACACCCAAATCTAATCTAATCGTTTGTTCACAGTCCGAATCTTTATTACTTTAATATGATTTTTCAATTCGCGTCAATTACTCATTTTTTTTAAACTATTTCGACAGCGTCCAGGCGACTAAATAGAAATGGAAAAATCGATGTAGAGCCGACGTACGCATGAAAGTTACGAACAGAGATGCTAACCTTGCATACTTCCATTTTTCAATGGGATATCGACTAAAAAAAAACTTTTTTTTTTCAAATTTATTTTCACTTTTCGTTTTTTGCTCAAAGTGCTCGATTTTCCTTGAAGATTGAAGTTTTAAATTGTGGAACAGATTGTGGGATCCATTGTTGTCGAATGATCATAAATTTATTGCATACGTTTAGGCTACATTTAATGAAAAATTATTATTATTATTATTATTTTAATTTTAGACTAATGAAATGAAATCTTAGACTAAAAAAAAAGACATTGAGCACTAGCAACACAGGCTATCGGCTCTAATTTAAATAAATGGATATTAGATAGTGAACTTAGTAGTATTAAAAAAGTAATACATTGAATTGATATTCTGTTCTGAAGCTGATTGTAGAATGTTCAAAGGGTTAATCGTTCCAAATGCAATACTTTTAGCCGAGGAAAAGTTGAGGCAATCGCAGAGAATGTGCTTTATAGTAAGAGTTTGTCCACAACAGCAGATTGGGGAAGAAGACTTCTTCAGGATGCATTGGTGAGCTGCAATTGTATGACCAAGGCGAATTCTCGAGAATGTTTGGATCTTGGTTTTCTCAACGTTTGTTGGATATAAAGGTGGAGTTAATTGAGGGTTAATAAAAGAGTAGTGTTGATGATGGTGTGGTAAATTTCCTTCTGTAATTGTCTCTTTAACTTTTCTTCCAATGTATCTTTGAAGATCCAACTTTTCCATGACATCATCCAGAATTAGAGGAGCAGAAGCAGCATACTTTGCTGCTAAATCCGCCTGCTCATTTCCCAGTAAACCGATGTGACTTGGTACCCATAACATTTTAATTTTTCCGTCGGGTGTAGTAATTATATTCCTTAATTTGTTGATGGTGCTCCATCTCGAAGTCGAAGGATTCCGAACAGCTTGTAATACAGACAAACTGTCGGTAACAATAACGGTTTTGAGTTTGTTTTTATGGGCAAGGTTGGCAGCGTGAAGGAT
>NW_023998464.1:9605748-9630979 GCF_014805625.2 Glossina fuscipes | reverse complement strand
CTGTAGGAGAGCGTGTTTTTCCGTCATCATTCAGTTTGGTTAATTTAGATACTTCAGTCACTCCTTGAAGGCCCATTTCGCGAACAATTTCATCTTCCGGCACATGCTTTAAGCAATGGGCATAAATTGCGCCTCGAACCGAGTTAAGTTTCTCATATAGTTTAGCTGAAATAGCACATAGATTAGCTAAAGATTTGGCCTTTATGAGCTTTTCGGTTGCGCGCGGGTTCCCAACCAGGACCAGTAAATTCCCATCGCGCAGAATCGAGATGGAGTCGATGTATGTTGTAATGCTATCTAGAGCTTTTTTATAGCAAAAGGGCTAACTTGGGAAATTGTTATTCTAGCATCGGTTGAAGAAATAAGAATATATTTTTTATCAATAGGGGTTATATCGCTAATTGGCAACACCGGAAAATAGGAATTTTTACTTTTTTTTCGTTGGGGGGATATATCACTTAATAGTTGAAATCTATTCGAGTTTTTATCTGGCGGCCCCGGGGCCATTATGCCTTATTGTTGTCTATTGTTTATTATTTGTGAAATAACCACTCACTAGAAAAGGTTTGGGAAACTACTGAATAAAGTGTCAGATGTTTTTAATTTAATTTTTTTTTTTTTTTTAATGTATTTAAAGGAAAACACGTACGGTATCCGCGATGAACACTTTTCGCAATAAACAGACAAAAAGTTCAATAAATTTTAATAAGTTTGAAAACTTTTAAAAACGTATAGCGCAATAAAGAAATTAAATTGCAAAAATTTTTTCATAAAGAGAAAAATATGACCACAGCGCTTGAACAGAGTTGCCGTTCTGGAGAAAATGTATAAATGGGCTGTGAAATTGAAATGCATAAAAATGAATACGCAACAACAACGACTGGCATATGCAAAAGAAGCAGAAAATATTAAAATGTTACCCGACCAACAACAAGCACATTCCCCTAGGGGTTAAATTTAATTATACAAAAGTCAAAAACGAAGGGAAAAGAAACCTAAAAGAAAATTTAACGACTAATAGCGAAGTGCTTTTTCTTTTTTTTTCAATAGAAATTAAATTATACCCAACCCGCAAACCAAATACTACCGCGATCCACGCAAAATAATAGCATCATAATAGGAGTAGATGCAATAATCAGAGAAAAGCTAGTAAAATAGAAACGCTCAAGAGTCACGAAAGTTACTAATAAAACCAAGAAAAGCAATATTTAATTGTGAAATTCAGGAAATAAAAAGTAAATAATTATTGCCAAAAGTGAATTTGCTTACGAAAATATAAAATTGTTCTTATTATGTTACCATTATTTCCGAACGTAATATGTATGAGTGTTGATGGGCACAGCATATAGGAGTTTGCCATAGCAACCAAAATTCTAAACGACAACTTAGTTGGAAAAGAAGTGATAGGAAGTTTCAGAGGATAAGAAAGTATAATAGTAATACTATGAGAAACCAATAAGGGCAGCCATTCAATGATAAGTAGTGGGCTAAACGAGAAATAACTTCAACTAAGAACAAAATTTTGATTCAAAGCAAAAAACCCAAAAACCCGAAACATTCGTAAACCAATGCACTTAAAATTTTTTTTTAAAAATGTAAGTCGAAGTAAAACACTAAGCAAGATCACTGGAAAACATATCTCGTTCGCAAAAGAAAAAAAAAACAAATTACAAACTTCGCGAAGTCCCCTTACCTTTTAATGAAAATTTTAATTATTCATACCCAAAGAAATAATTTTCTTTGAACTTTAAAATTAGAACTTCTCATAAACTTATGAAAAGATTTTTCGGTTACAAATACTAAGAAATGCAACGGGCGAATGGCTTACATTTTCCCGTCAGAAGGCGTCGTAAGGGTTTGATAAAGCGATTCTAGGGAGGATAGATATAGGCAGGAATCATCCTTATCGTTAACTCCAAATATATCGCAAATTAATTCTAACATAGGTTCTTAAGCCATTTTTCCTTTCCAACATTATTCTGGAAGCCAATACTGCGTTCGCTAAATATCTTTCGTGCTGAAATTCAATCTTTAAAAGGAATAACTCTGGTGAAGATTGAAAGGTAAAATGAATCTATTTTATAGGTAGCTTTGACCTAGGGGTATAAAGCCTAGGTTTTCCGCTTTCTAAATAAAAGCAAGCATAATCAAGAAATAAAGAAGTAATGCAATGCCGTACTCGGAACGTTTCATAAAATTGAAAACGAAATCAGAAATTTATGGTAAAGTTTTAATTAGTCAAGAAAGCAACCTATTTTCGAAAAAAAAGGAAAGGAAAACGTAATTAAGAAATAATAAGTCTAAAGATAATCTGAAAATTAAATATTTCAATATTCACAAGTAAAATAAAATATAAAGGCATTTATGCCAATATATCAATTAGCGATGCGAAAGTAAGATAGGTTAATAAACGAATAATAAGCGAAGTTTGAAGATACTTCGAAAACTCAGATATGTCAATGAATGAATACTCGCAAGTAAAATAGATATAAAGGCATTCATAGAAATATAAGCTACTAATCCCCCATAGAAATTTGTACAGGCCAAACAACAATATAAAAAAAAGGAAAAAACAAACAAAATACAAGAAAAAATAATAAAATAAATAAAGGGAAAAAAAGGAAAACCAACAAAAAAAAAGAAACAAGAAAACATTTAAAAAAAAACAGAAAAGAGAATATCAGAGCGCCCAGGGCAGTTCTCATCCTTGTTTAATTATTTGTGCTACTAACTTTAATTAAGCTCTTAATACACCCCATCTGGCAGCTGCCCCATCGCCATCATGACTTCCAGGTTGGCCCAATACTATTTCGGTTATCGCGATCGCGCTCCCCAGCATCTCACCGAATAGCCAAATGGCACCGGGATTCTACCACAATATCTCGGCACCAGCCAACAACACCAGCGAGATCATCCAGCTCGCCGCCCCGATTGACGGAGCACAACGAGTCTTCCCAACAGCGGCCGACATGAGATCCGCCATCGAAGTAGTCAGCAGATGGGGGCTCAACTTTACCGGCCGTAGAGAGCCGCTTGCCTTCATCGAGCAGGTCGAGGAGCTTGCAGAGGCATACGGCGTCGACAAAGATCGCTTGCCAGCCACCATGGTGGTGATGCTGCGTAACCTAGCCTTAACGTGGTACCGCAGCAACAACCAACATTGGACATCCTGGGAGAAGTTCAAAGCCGACTTTCTAAAATTTTTCTTGCCACCGCGATACTTCACCCGGCTCAAGGATAGCATTTGCCGGCGCACCCAGCGACCGAGAGAGAAATTTCAGAACTATGTGCTGGCATTACAGGACTTGATGAGCCATACCACAATGACAGAACACCAAAAATTGGAACGCATCTATACGAATGCGCAACCCGATCACATGTGGTATATACGGCATCGAGACTTCACCAATGTAGACGAACTCATGGAACTCGCCAGCGATTTTGAGGCAATTCCAACGAGCAACATGTCACGTGAAGTCCCCCGTGAAACACAGCGAGAGTTTCAGCCAGTCGCCCGACGACGTGATCTGCCAAAAAAACCAACGATGTGCCCGAAGCGGACACCACCAGCTTAATTGTTCGAACCCACAGGTCTTGCACTGCTGCATCTGCAGGCGGCGAGGCATACGAACCATCAACTGCTGCCAACAGCAAGACGTACCTGCCTCCCCGAGCTTAACGAAGACACCATGCCTACAACGCGAAACACCGCAAGATAGATCCATGGTTAAACCCAGGCCAATTACCACCCCGTCAAGTCAACGGAATCATTTTACAACAATCCACCGAAAAGAGACTAACGATTTACCAACGCAAGGCTCTTCTTTTGCGCTAAAAGTTAATAGCGGCGATCCACCTCGCAGCAGGAAAATTTTAGAAACACCACTACACAGCGATCCGAAACAAAGTCCTCAAACCCATGGAAATCTACGCCTTCCATGCAATGAAGCCCGCAAGGATACAAATGCAGCATCTGGGCCTACAAACAATTGTCCTCAGGGAAGCCAACGGCGCCATGCCTTTTACTGCAACCCACATCTGGTACAGTCAGGGTCCACAGTGGCCTACGAGAGCAGCCACTGCGAACAAGTCAACCTGATAACGTCGGGGTCCACGCACGAGTTAACGAGATCCGTCACGCATGCCCAAAAGACAAACAAGTAGATTTCGAAGAGGCAACGCCTATTACAAGGCTGCACAAACTACCAGGGCCAGATTAACACTTTGCAAGCCCTGTAGTGGCCAATGTTGACACACGACCCATACCTACTGGCCAACGCTCCGACATTTCGATGTCGGAAAGTCACAGGTACCCGAGTGCTGATACAACTCTCCCCCAACAAAAGGCGAATGCCACTCCTGATGCCACGGCACCCATCTTGGAATAACAATCAAGTTTGCCTCAGCAGTCAGCGTAACAACATCACGGGAGACACCACAACAGCAGCAGCATCAACAATACCAACAGAGTTCGCTACCCCAAAATATAACAATCATAACAATAGCATCGCAACAACTAGAATGAATTCAACAACAATAACAACGACAACAACGACGATAACCACCAGCCCAACTAATCGGGTGACGCCCACGCAGCAAAGGCGATATGCACAACAAAATGGAAACAAAAACAGCTGCTCATCGGTTGGAGCGGGCCATCTGACGTCAGGTATGTCTCCAGCAATAACGGTCACACAAAATGAAGCAGAAGCCAAACAAATTTTTTCACATTCACATACCGAGCGGTATGAAGGAATTGCAACAGCAATCTGCCTTACTTAATCAACCATCGCTGCAAGCAAGCGTTATAAGGCATGCGTTGCCTGTGCCACAATTGCCATAATTGGCTAATGGTCTGAAAGTTTTCGAATACTATGTTAATAACGTATGGGATTTTGATCATACCGAAGCGCTACGAATGAGAAAACTCATGAATGAACGAGAGCGCCGTACGTACATAATAGAGAAAGTCGATCTAGACTTGGTGGACTATTTTACCAATAGTCGATACAATCGATTGACAATATAATCCCTAAGGTCCGTCGTCATATGAAAGTGTAAATCATTTAACATTTTATTTTCTATAAACAAATATATTAAAAACGTGTTTTTCTCCAAATTTTAGGATGTGGTGCGTGGATCGGTTTTTCAAAGCGTTATTTTTCTTTGGATTATCATATTATTCATATAATTATTTCTTTGATAGATTAAGTACGGTGATTCGAAAGCCGGTTAACTTACGAATTCTTGCGCAGATTTCATTAAAAGTAAGCTGAAGAAATATACAATACTTTACAGTAATCTCTCCTATTTATCTTTCAAACAGCTATAGTTGTTAGAATAATTTCTAACATTAATGTTTTAAAGCACTAGTATCTAAACCATCTATCAGCTTTATTGAAAACTCTACCGCACTTGAGATTTGAACCCACGAGTCAAGTCCCTTTGCTTTTGCCGCCACTAAGACGTATATGAAAAAACTTTCAAGAGGGGGGTTTTTGAAAAAATCAGTACTTTGCATTCTTTGCATGAAAATTTTGTAGAACCTAACAAATTAGAAATAACTCTTTAAATCTGGACATTATCATCATACTACACAGACACAATGACATTTTTCATTTTAGAGTTTCTGCTGAGGACCAAGTTTGACAAGCTGCTCAAATTATAATAATAATAATACAAATCTAGTTGCAATAGTGTCTGTCATTACTTACCTTTCCCAAGTTTCAAATTTTTTATATTTTGAGTGAGCTGTATTCATACAAAAAAATTCTCTTTAGATATTGCTTTTCTTTTCATTTATGGCTGTTTTCTATTATAAATGTAATTACACTAAAAACAACGTGAGCCATTTAGCTTTTGCCTTATTTGATAGATATGAGAGAACTTATTTCGGAATACTGTGCATACGTAAAGCAAAAACCACAAAGTAGAAAATGATACTTGCTTTTCGTCATACAACATTAATATCCTTTGCTACTTTTCAGGCGCATTTTACTTGCGATAATGTTAACCAGGATAAATGTGTGTTGATAGTGGCGGTTTTCATTTTTTCAGAATCGATTTGAAGTGAACCTTTAAAATATATGTGCACATACGAATGGTCTTCAACGTAAGTTAGTTTCGATTTACGATAAAATATAAGTAAACAAATTGAGACTTATTTACGTTACTGTCTTGTTGTTATGGCAACATTTGGTTGTATATCGACATACACAAATAATTATAATATAGTTGGATTTTATTTTCGGAGGTTGATATTTTGAAAATTTTTCTCTAGCAAAATTTCTCTCTCGGCGCTGTGCGAAAAAATGTTTAAAAATACATTTCAGTCGGGGTTTCTGTCGATTTTGTACAGCATTGGCAGTAAACCGCTTCAAATATGGGATAAAAAAGTTCGCAATGGTCATATAAAACGAATTACAGATAATGACATACAAAGGTAATAACTAGGAAAAATTATTAAATGTATTATACGCCCTATGATAATTCTTGTAAATAACAGACCTATTTCTCTTCCTAATATAACCATTTTTCCATCTCTTGAATTTTTAGTCTTGTGCTGGAAATAGTTGGGACCAATGTTTCCACAACATTTATAACATGCCCAGCTGATCCCAAGAAGACCTTAGGCATTAAATTACCGTTTCTTGTGATGATTATAAAAAACATGAAAAAATATTTCACATTTGAAGTACAGGTATATACACCAAAAAACTTCTTTAAATAATATTCTTAAGATAATTTTCTTACAGGTATTGGATGATAAGAATGTTCGTCGACGTTTTCGCGCTAGTAATTATCAGTCAACGACACGTGTGAAACCTTTCATATGTACTATGCCGATGCGATTAGATGAAGGATGGAATCAGATACAATTTAATTTATTGGATTTCACGCGGCGGGCTTACGGCACTAATTATGTGGAGACGCTCAGAGTACAGCTGCATGCGAATTGCCGTATTCGACGCGTTTATTTCTCGGATCGCCTCTATTCTGAAGATGAACTCCCTCCAGAATTTAAATTGTTTCTGCCCATTCAGAAACCTATGACGAAAAGTGCAAATCAAGCGATTTGCAATTAATTTAACCTCCTGCCTAGGCTAAATTTTGATTAAAGACTGCAAATTGTTTTTTTATAAGGATTTTAATAGTAAAGGTTATGTTTTTTTAACTAAAAAAATATACAACTATATTGACGCATTTAACATAACGTTTGAAGGGTAACACGGGGAACACTTGCACCGTCTTTCAGG
Organism: Glossina fuscipes; assembly: GCF_014805625.2. Lineage (NCBI taxonomy): Eukaryota > Metazoa > Arthropoda > Insecta > Diptera > Glossinidae > Glossina > Glossina fuscipes. The sequence continues at coordinate 9,623,723 of NW_023998464.1, read as the reverse complement.
CAGCGGTGCAAATTTCTTTTTTATTCTGTAATTTTTGTTGCATTTCAGTAAAGCTGCTTCGGCTTTTTCACTTGCGATTCCACGTAGAGCTTAAGTCTCTTAGCCGGTCTCTGATCGAATGAGAATTTGAATCGAATTAACCTTAGTTTCTTTATCAGGTTTGATGGCACGTAAGAAATTGTAATTGTAATTCCCGATTCTCTTAAAAAATTGACCAACGATTCACTTTACTTGGCATTGCAAACATTTTTTATTGCTTTTAGTGTTCTTCAATCCTTCCAGCAAATTTTCCAAATTTCCCATTTGTTCACATTTTTGTTCATATTTTTCTTTTAATATTTTGTGTTTTTCTTACAAATCATTACAAATATTATAGCGAAGCGCTTGTGTTATAATGTTTGCATTGATTTGGTGTAAGCCTTTTAAAATATCGCAATATTGCTTCACTAAATTGTCTAAATTTCCTTGCACTGTGGTGCTGATAATACATGGCGTGTAATTAAGTATTATCGCTTGAAGCAGCGCTGCTACAGTTGCAACACGATTATCTCCTATTATGTGGACGTGGTTGTTTTTAATTTCTTGAGATATAAATACGGGGGTCTCTTTCAACATTTTCTGAACATCTTTATCTAAGCTGTCCCATAACGAATATCTTCTTAAAATTTCTTTGGGTTTGGGATGCTTGGATATAGTTTTAGAAAAAGTCGGACCGCTGGCTATTAACTCTATCGAATCGCCGACTATGTCACTAATAATCATGGATACAATGGCATGGGCTCGCGAAGCAGCCAACGCCAACCGGCCACCTTTAATATCCGACAATGCTATACGTACAATGTTCAGTTCTTTTATGCTAGCCGCTCGATTTGATAGCTCTAGACATTTTCTTCTTCAAATCCACAGGGCGACGAGGCATTGGCAATAAAGCTGAACCACCGCCTGATATCAAAACAAACAAGATATCATCTTGACCTAAGGATTTAGCTAAATGTTTGATTTCCAAAGCGGCTTGTAAAGCCGTCTCATCCGGTTGGTTATGCTCGGCTCCTTCATATACACGAAAAGCTGTGTCTGACGACAAATCCGCTTGCCTTTGAGATTGTTCACGCGCTCCTTTATTTATATATTTTTGCGTTCACCTTTATATTTCTTGAATTTATTTGGAACAAATAAAGAATGACACACTGAAAATTTGCGCTTAACGAATTTACGCTTATTTTATAAAGTTCTACAAAACATGCATAAAAAATGAGAATACGCTTATTTTATAAAGTTCCCTAGTTTCTCGGCGGACTTGAAAACGCTATAAAAGTAGGAGAAATCAATGGATTCGTCGTTGCTTTCCTTCGAATGCCCAACTAACTTATCATCGCCCGACCGTGATAACATAGTAAAGCGCAAATTAAATTAGGATCTACCACCATGCCAGGAATCGAACCTGAGTCCTCCGGCTGCGGGCTGAGCGTCCTAACCAGATCGTACGCCAACCACCACGAAGAGTGGTGAACGTTGCAAGAAGATTTGTTAAAAACAACCACGCCTGCGATATTGTGTTCACCTTACATAATTTGAAAAGAATTTACAATGCGACCATGCTTTGAAGCCTTATATACATAAAAATGTTGAAATTCTTAAACAATCAAGCATTTATCGGCAAAAATTTTTAATAAAAAAGAACTCATAATAAAATTTAATAAAGCGATAGGGCTTTGAACACGTGCATCGACAAATACGTTGCAACCATTTATCGTCCAAAATGCTTAAGAACTCATAATAAACCTTCATTTCTTTAGATGATCTTCCCTATATCCATTCTATATTTCTTTATTTTTTCATTTATTATCAATAGAGTTTGTAAATGAATTTACAAAGCATTGATTTAAAGGCTGCCGGATAACATAGATCACACGCTCGCCTGCATTGAAAATTTTACCGGCCTTGAGATTTGTACCCGCGGCCATTGAGTTATTATCCGCGGTCCTTTGTCTACTCGACTCTCTTCCATATCCTTTCCTCATGAAAAGCATAAGAGTAGAGTACAACCTCTTTCTTTGGTAGCAAACTTGGCTTCAATTTAAGCGAAAAGTCTTCTAGGCTTCAGCCAAGCTATTGTCAAAGAAATTCAACCATCTTTATGTAACAAGAAAAACAGGAGAAAGAAAAAATATCTGGTCACACCTGTTCTTGAAAATGCTTCAATAGTTGGGTCCCCTAACTCTCAATGGTATATATTGACTCAGTTAAGCTTGCACGGAAGCAGCTGAATCTTAGTTGGGCATTCTTTGCCACCCTATGAATACAGGCTTAGATTAAAGGATTTACTCTCGGTAGACAAGTACAAGTTTTTGTTCTAAGCTCTCCATAAGAATTGCTCTCCCGGTTTCATTAAACGCAATTAACACTGCTTCGTCAATTTCATGATCAGGTGTATTGTTCCCGACATCAAGTAAACTTGATAGCTGGCGATGCTGGACTCACTGGACGAATAGAAAGTTTATAGCTATCGATAATACGTGCAATTTTTTTTTAATATCAAATAGAAAATCTTCCGATCGTGGAATTGGTGTTGACTAACAAATGCAAATCGAGTTTACTTGTATAGCGGGAATAATAAACCGGCCCCAGTTAATTAAACTTAAACCATAGTTATTTATTTATTCAATTCATTAAATTCCGCTACAGAAAAAGTCGTGAGCACTATGGCACAGAATTACTTATCTGTAGTAAAGAGAGAAAAAACTAACCAACTTATACAATCAAACCTGTTTTGTGCGTTTATGCGGTCGATATTTGTCGCATAAAAACAGGTTTAAGTGTAATACGCGCCAGAATTCAGTTAAGCACTAAGTTAAGATACAGGGATGTTTGCTGATGAATGAGAAGGCACTTTTTTATGTTAATAGCAACAAATCAAATACAAAAAAAAACTACATTTTTTTATGATCCAATTTACCTGTACTTGTACGAATTTTTGGCACTTAGTTATGTAATATAATGCTTTTACGGACAAAACAGAGGAGCCAAGTGATTGGTGATGATCGTTGAACATTTTACACAATACCCGAAACCGATTGAACAACTAATAGTTGGTTCGGCTTTGTGGTAGCTGTAAGAACACAAAATGTCTGAGCTGTGAATGTCAATATGTTTTAACAAAGCCGGCAAATAACGTTCTCCTTTCAGTATCTTGAAAAAAGATCGCACCCAACAGTTTATTCCATGCTTCAAGGGTAGACAAACCAACGGGGAAGGGCAGGATACCATCCTAGATCACCCAAACAAACGACAAGAAGTTTCGTTGGACAGACTCCTAGAGACCATTATGGCATCTATAACTGGGAAACTAAACTAACGACAAGTATTTAATACTTGTTCAAACTAAAGATGTATACAAGCATTTGGTAACGTACGGGTTATTGAATGCTATAGACCAACTTTATTTTACCGAAACTTCTATATGAATATCAAACCTGGGCCTTGAGTTAACACTAATTCCTAAGTATTTGTGAACGATTTTCAGGACGTGGTGGTCAATACGATAACAAAATGGCAACGTATTAAACCACGCAAAAAACATTTTCTTACATTATTTTGAATCATTGATTGTGCATCATGTGCACAGGTTTACAAGATTAGACTGAAGAAGTCTAGTATGATATATTAGGTCGAAGGAGGGGGAAAGGTGAACGTCATCTGCAAACATTAAAAACCAGGAATGTTGAATACACTCACGTTTGGTGTTTAAAATGAAGCTTATTGTGCTTATTTGGCCGCTTTTATATTTCAATTTATTTCATTCTTTAACAAAAGGAAGGAAGGATCTCGCTGGCGATATTTTGTTAGACATGGAAAGACTACATTGCCTTCTTTAAATATTTTTTGAGTTGATGACAACGTTAAACTTGGGTTATTAGCAAACACGAAGCACACGATCGTATAGAGGTTTACGCTTATTAATGGGCTTTTCTTACTACAATAGGAGGAGTTCCGCGAGTTTTGTGGAATTGGGATGAAGTACTAAGTACAAGTAAATTATTTTTCAGTAGGAAAAGTATCACTCTATTTGCTTTTTGTTATTTTTAAATCTGGATGCAGCAGAGGTAAAAGCACACCTTTTTGTTCCTACAGTCCTTTTATCTTCCTATGGTGTAGTTTATGGACTGTAACTGTGTGAAAAAATAGGGTTTCAGGCGGTGTGAGGATATTTTTGCACGCACATAATAATAATATATAATAATAATTAATATATATAATAATACAATGTGCATATTATTAATATTAACAAACCCGATCACTTTAAACAATTCGAACCAAAAGCCTTTTCCAGTGTACCAAGGAAGACTGCTTGATTAAAGGTTAAACGTTCAACCGATGTTGAGTTTATACATGCCAATGTCGGCATTGATTTAATAATCTCGGAAAAAGACGAATTTGGTTCCTTCGAAAAACCCATCGAAATTTTTTGCATTATCGAACATGTGCAAATATGTGCGATGCGTTCGATCGACATATTCGAAATTTAGTAGTTTTACCTTCAGCTTTCCAGAAAAACACAGCTGGATACATAACTTACGTAAATACATTACATAATTTTTCGTATTAACTTCAATTCATATGCATTTCTGTGTATAATGAGCACTGAAAGACCCTTAACTACAATGTTTCCTTCCACTCAATATGTTTAACCCAAAGTACTCTCAATATTTATATACAATTATTTATGAAGATTGAAACATGTATTAAGTTCTATTTCCAACCTATAACTATGAACTATTAAACGATCCAAATGAGCTACAGAAGCGTCGATTTTCGAAAGCTGCTGAAATAAAAATGGTATGTTTCTTTCGGCTCATTTTGAGGAGAAATTTCAAAGAGCCCAAGTTTTAAATGTGATCCCTGTTTCACGTCAACATAAAATATTTAAGGTACTTCATGAAAAGATCGTGCTTGCAAATACAAAAAATTTGATTCAATTTTATGTATATTTCATCAATTTCGGTAAAAAGTCAATTGTCAAATTTGATGATTTACGACGTTTTTCTAATTACACCAAACATTTGTTTGATATATCCCTCGTTTATTCCAATGTCGTATCCCTTTAGTAGAAGCTTCGGTTGTATTATCTAAATAAAGGTGCGGATCTCGATCAACCTAATAAATCGGATGAGCGTCTTTTCAATTTAATTGTCAGCAATCCTGTTAACACTGTCTTATATATATTATTACCCTTAAATGTTTGGCTGCCACCGTCATCACTAGGTATCGCATACACTATAAGGAGGAAATACTCAAATGTCTAAAGGATTTTCTCACCCTAAATAATGTACTTTTGGAAGACTGCATATTATTTATTCTCTTTCCTCTTTTATAGAAATCTTAAGTTAGATTGTAAAAGCAAAATTAAAAACCTTTTAAAAGAAGAAATGTATTATAAAAATTTTATATATGATATAAATTATGCAAGCGAAAAAAAGCAAACAAAAGTGATATACAAATTTTTAAAATATAAGAAAGAGAATTTATTTATTAAATCTGAAAATTAAAATATGTACATACATATAACTAATATAAATGATGAAAAATTATTTTAGAATTAGGAAAATCATCTCCTAAAAATTATTAGACAACAAATAACAATGAACTGGTAAATTACCTAAAAGAAAATTATAAATTTAAAATAGTAGACTAAGTTAATATTCCCCAAGTAACCATTAATACACAAAAGTTTAAAGGTGTGGCATTGGCATTCATAAATAAACCTCTTAAATATTCCTCAAATTGATTATGAAGGCGCCATATTATTGTCTGCCTATAATCCCAACGGAAATAACTTATGCCTTTATGCAAATTTTCCAAATTATGTCTTTTCAATTGTATCCCTGAAAGGAAAGGAAAGTTATATGGACTCGGTTTCGTTCACACCTTAGCTGTATCTCATTGTCAAAATATAAATACTTGGAATATTTCTAGTTTTTACTGCGATTAGAAAACACCATCGCCGTTGTTGGTCAACTACTAGTTAAGCCCGTTTCGTTATGGATGAAAAAGTTATGCACAATTCATTTCTCTTTCCTTTTTGTTGCCCAAAATGAAATTTTTCTTCAAATTGTCTCCTTTTAGCAGAAATCGATGAGGAAGCCTCACTTACACAATAATAAATTCTCTTCGGGTTTGCAAATTATCTATACGCAGGGAGTTATCTGAACAATACTTTTTACATTATATTAAAAATTAAATATTTTTCTTAAAGGATGGAGTGGCTTTTATCCAAAATTTAGTATACTATGTCGAAAGAGCTTATCGTACGCCAGATTAGAAGTAACGAAACGTTTTATTTTTAGCCAGGGTATTACAAAAAACTTAGCTGAATGGATGATAACAGAAAAATCAGTGTTTTGGTAATTGAAAGAACGATATGCGGTTGTTGGTTGTTGGCGCTGGTCTATCATACTGTCTAGCACGCATGCAGATATACTTGTACAATTTCTTACGTGCCATCGTATTTAAAGAAGCTAAGGTTAATTCGATCCAAATTCTATTACTAACTCTTTTACTTTATTACGGAAATGCCACTAAAGTAAAATATAGAGAGTAATAAATTATTTTATGAGTAAAATAAGTTTTTGAAGTGTTTAACACTAAACTTACCGACATTTCATCCTACCATGAGCGGTCATTTGACCGTTTCAAAAAAAAAACGTATGTATCTTAGTAAAGTAGATAGTAAAAAAAATATTTTTCTGATGCTACAATAAAAACTCGTTCCCCACTTTTCGATGTATGTATATTTTACTAAAAGTCAATAAGCTACATGATGATACAATAACGTTGAATGCGAGAAATTTTAAACAAAAGTTTAAAAGCGGTTATTTGACCGCGCATGGTACGTTTAGTGGTAATTGCATTTTGAAGTTTTTGATGAATTTGGCGAAATAACAGGAATTTTAAGATCGATTTTTTAAAAACAAACTTTATAGCACACCGAACACAGACCATCTGTTGCGGGATTGCCATAGAAACCGCAACCAGAGCGACACATCGGTTGCATTGGGTTTGATTCACGTTCCATTTCTATTTGTTGTTGCCTCTATTCGCTGTAGTTTTTGTCTATTTTATCTTTTCGCACAACGTAGCTAATTCAAGTTGGTAAGGTTCTTACGGTACTTGTTTAAAATATTTGTGTTTATAATCACCTAAATAGTCAGGGATTTTGCAAAGTGGAGGCAGAAAATAACTTCAAAATAAACTTTAAAGTGAGTCTTCGGTGATGATGGGGTTGACGACGAAAATGAAAATATTAATTTTAAAAAAATTTCGTGGATGAACGGTAGGTTAGAGATTTTCTTTCCTGACGGATCAACGATTGAATAGCTTTAGGCTCAACACTCAAATCTAGACAAAAATTAGGCATACAAAATGTGTGCAATCACACACACGCAGAGATTATGAGTTGCTAGATTCCAGTTAAAAGTGAAGAGCGTTTTCAATTCATTGAATGAAAAAAAGTAAAAGAAAGAATTTTTCTTCTCGGTATATCCTTAAGTTCAGTTCTTTTAGCAGAAACACTCCTCCTCTTTGGGTTTGACGGTGAACAAAATGTGATTCTAGCTAGAGATTTCAATGTAAGACATTGCTTGTATGGCGATCAAGTCTCGACCAACAAAGGCAAGATCCTTGTAAATGCCATCAATTCCAGCAGTTTCAGTATCTTAAATAATGGCAATACCACCTTTCACTGTAGCCGGAGTGGTCGCACGGCGGGCAGTGTCTTGGATCTAACTTTCACGAATTCAACTATTTTATCCTTGAACTGGAACACGTCGAACGTTTCCATTGGCAAAAGTCAGCACTCTCCCACTTTATTCCACAGTTGTAACAATTCCGTTAAGAAAATAGATAATTTCATTTCACGCAACTTCCTTATGGACCGTCTGTGTAAAGTTGATCTTCCTTCTGATTTATCATCAATTCAAAGTGCCTTTCAGTGTGTGATCAGGTCTGCTAGAAGCAACTTTCGTGAGATTGAGTCCTTCTCACCTAAACCTTGGTGAAAGTCTTCCCTGTCAACACTTTTCTGCAAATACCAAGCTGCAAGGAAAAAAATGAGTAAATATGCCAATCCAGCCAACTACATTGAATATATGAAAACACTGAGAGAATGGAGGTCTGCAGTTAGAAAGGCGCAAAGGGCATGCAGAACGATTGCATTTAAAAATATGTGGTAACGGCAACCCACGTTCCTTCTGGAATTATATCAATGGTCATCGACATTCTAGTCGAAAATTAAGTGGTTGTGCTGTATGGAATGACCGTGATAATAAAAAATACTTAGATATGGTCAGGAGCTACATTCCAATTGTTAATCCTATTGCAATGCCTTCAATTCCTTTTAGTAGTATCAGTAACACACCCGTTTCATTGCATGAGCTTATGTGTGTTTTACATTCCAGAAAGCGAGCTACTGCTGCAGGTTGTGATGGAGTCAAGTACGGCATGCTCAGAGCATGCTTTTGCATGCAATTAACAACTGCTGGTCCACCAATTTTATACCCTCTGATTTGCGTTGCATCAAAATAGTTCCCATTCCCAATCCAGGTAAAGACTTAAATGATTTAAGTAGCTTCAAACCAATTTCACTAATACCTGCGTTCATAAAGACTATCAACCTCATGGTTGGAGAGACTAGCTGCTTTCCTGAAAACTGAGAACATTATTCCACCTCGGTCTTACGCCTATCAAAAACGCAAATCTACGAATATGTGCGTTAATGAACTGTGTTTTCTCATAGCCAGCTTTAAAAAAGCAGGGAAAATGATTGTCATGCTCTCCCTGGACATCAGCAAAGCCTATGACTGTGTCAACTTGATTAAGCTCGGTAGAATTCTCCTAAACTTTTCGATTCCTCTTCAAATGCGGCTGTGGATACTTAATTTTTTATCGAAGCGTGTGTTGGTGATGGATACCGAAAAAGTTGAAATATGCGGTGGTATCCCACAAGGCAGTTGTTTCAGCCCCATACTCTTCAATCTATACGCAGCTTTTTTGCATGATCTTCAAGACGACAAAACTCATATTTTTCAATGTGTAGATGATTTCCTAATTGTATCTGCGGACTCATCTTTTTCAGCTGCTGTCAATAAACTCTCGATGAAAGCCAACTTGTTTTTCGATGCATGCGCTGATCTTAATTTATATTTTAACCCCAGCAAGACAAACACTATTTATTTTGCCAAAGGTTCTAAACGTGAAATCAGACTTCTTATCAAAGGTACCCAAGTTAATCAGGTAAAATCTCTTCGATTTGTTGGGAGAATTTGAAATGACAGCTTAACCCTTCGTGGGCATTATGAAAAGGCGTTCAAAGACTCATGACAAAAAATCAGTCAGGCTTGCCTACTAAAAACGCTGTGACTGTGTATACAAATTTTTAGTCAGGTCCAAAATTGAATTTGCACATTCCACATGTTGCAATTTCCCAAAATATATTGAGAAACGTATACAAGCATTTGAAAATCGAACGTTAAAACGTTGTACTGGACTGACTCCCTCAACTCTTCAACATATTCTGAATGTCATATCTGGTGAATGGCCGGTTTCCGAAAGAGCCCTTCTTTGCACTGCCAAAGAGTTAATTAAAGTCAAGATTTTTTCAGGAACTTATATCTCTCAGTGATACTGTCACTTGCAGCTATACTTTTTGCTAACAAAAAATTCGTCATATTTTTGATAAGTTAGATTCAATCCTCCCTTGAATTTCATTACCAGTAAATGCAGAGTCTTCATGAACATTCTCGAATCGATGTCATATCTGGTGAGTAACCCGTTTCCGAAGGTGCTCTTTTTTGCACTGCCAAAGAGTTAATTAAGATCAAGCTGATAAATCCTTCTTTTTTTTAAGAAGTTATATCTCTGTGACACTGTCTTCTTTGATAATATAGTCAATCTTTGTCATATCTTTGATAATATAGACTCAATTCCTCCCTTGAATTTCATTACCATCATATGCAGAGTCTTCATGAACACTCTTGAATCGATCTCTACCTCAACACAAAATGTCAACTTCTCTTGTATGAGGTTGTTATGCCAAGAAAAGCTCCTTTTTTTATTACAACAACGGCTACGATATATATGCATGACATAATGTATCTGGCTTCTCGGTCGTGAAACATCTATCTGAAACAGTACATCGAGTTAAAGTAGAAGAGGAACTTTCCTCGACTTTTATTGAGTTGTTCGCCATTCGACATGTTATTAAGGTTGCTATCTCCGATGGTATCAGAAGGTTTGTTATTTTTTCTGACAGCAGGTCAGCTCTACTTCTAATAAATAAAAGAGATGCAGAGAATCAATATGTGGTTGATATTCATAAGATGTTGCACGGATCTCAAGTGGATGACTGTCACCTCGTTTGGGTACCTGGTCACTGCGGCTTTTTTTTAAATGTAAAAGCCGACTTTCATGCAGGGAGAGCTCGTGTTGATGGGACAATTTTGTCCATCAAATACACTCCCAATGAAGCAATTCGGGCAATTCGCAATCACATCCTTCAACAGCTAAACGACGAATTTAAAGAAATCGCGGGCGTTAAATCCAATCGCCTTTTCTATAAATTAAATCCCACATTTCAATTCAAACACTTTTATATATCTTCTTTTAATTTCTGGGAAATCAAAATTCTTTATAGACTCATGAGTGATCACACTTATGACAAAGTTTATTTAAAATTGATTCGTGCTTTATCATGTGATTTTTGTGAAGTGTGGAATCTTGTTGAGTCCGCTGAGCATCTAATATTCAGATGTCACAGGCTTGATGGCATAAGAAATTCCTTCAGCTTCTTCAAATTATATGGCTGTCTCTTCGATCTCTTTGCAGCAAAAAATGCACTTCATCTCGAGGAGCTAACTTGCTTTATTAGAAAAGCTAATTTATCCTTTTAGAATTTTTTTTCTTTCTTCCTCTTTTTTCCTTTTTTTTGCGTTCAATCATCTTCTATTACCATAGCATTCCTTTTCGTTTTCAGCCAAAGTTTGCAACACTGTTTGACTTTCAAGAACTCAACAATGACACACACACACAATTACACTTAACATGCTGGCTCCAGTTATTACGGACGCTCCTTTTTTTGTTACGTTTTGTACACAATTGTGACCAAAAATTACGACAGTTTATTATCTGGACATATAAGTCACAAATCTATTGGCTTAGTCCATCTCCATTCAACATACCAGAAAAAAAAAATATTTATATTGGTGTAATTGTAATAATGAACTAAACAGTAATAATTGTTGCATCGAAAATATATGTATAAAGAACAAAACAAAACGCGAAAATACTCGATGTTTGACTAATCCACGGAAAGATAAACTTCACGCAGAGGTCGATTCATTCTTTTTAATGCAATATAAGAACCAGGCCAACAAACGTTGCAAAAAATATGACCTGTTCCCTGATTATTGACATAGTGCGCGAGCATTACTAATACTTGCAGATTATGAAATTTATTAAATCACACACACATCACGAAAAATAGATGTATTAAATATGTTCATGCTTGAATTTTCACAATATTTGACGACCCGAAATTGTGTGAGCAAGAGGAAGAATTGAATTTTCACAATATTTGACGACCCGAAGTTGTTGACGAAATTTCTACAAGATTAAATTTTAAGATGTTATTTTAAACTTTTTTTTTTTTTTGTTTATGGTGAGAATTATTTTTTAAAGAATTGTTGAGAAAAATCAATCAAAAGTTTTTTATTTATTTAGAAATTAAAATTGGCTACATTTTAATAAAAAATTGAAAAAAAAATTTTTCAGTTTTCGAGAACGCCTGGTAATTATACATCGAACAAATCATTATTAGAATAATTTTGTAGAGATTCCGTGCCCTAATTCCCCTGTTGTTGTCCCCTTGCTAACGTTTTTATTTCTATATTACAGGTGATTTGGGTATTGACGAATGAAACGAATTAAACACCAACGATATTTTAATAACGAAACAAGTAAAAAAACTAACATTTTTTACCGATACTGGATGTATGGAACAATTTCATGGGGTAGGAAATCTTAGCTCGATGGAACACATGATTTTGGAAAACAAAGAAAATTTAGATCCTCAAGCTATAAAATCAAGTATGGCCGATGGCTGTATGAAAAAACAAAAGCAGAATAATAGCATTGATGTACGTCTGCCACTTAGTCCAGTTGAAGTGGACGCAGCAAGTATTCATAACGGAAATAGGAAACCAACTTTAAATAATTATGACAGCGAAGACCGTACTAAATTATCAGCTAATTCGCATCCTCCATTGCCCTTCTGTCATCAACATTTTTTTAAACAAAATAATTATTTTATAATTTTATTGTTTTATGTTTGAAAAAAAAAAACATTAACTTTTATAAAAAAGTAGCCTTATCTTTATTTATTAATGTTAAAAGATGAATATTGAGGCCAAAAGTAATTTAATTATCTTGATTATAAACTGTCCCCTCGGCTAGTGTTGGTGGGTCAGACAACGTTGCCGGCAAATCACCGAGGTGCGCATCATTATCGACGCAGTATTTTATGATCGTGCGCCAACGAGGATCCAAAAAGAGTAGGTCAGGGTTACCGTATATTACAAGAAGATAACGAGGTCGAGATATTGAGAGGTTAGTCTGTTTCCCGTTTTGGATGAAACCTAATGCATGGCGCACCCTTGACGAACCCCTCTATTTATAAGAATATTATTTGTTGACCTCATTTGCACGGTCTTTTTCTTATCGTTGGTTTCTTTTTGCTATTCAAATACTTTATAGTTATAGCTTTTTTAGTGTTTATATATAATATATATGTTATTAAGTTGTTTTTTTCAATAAATGTATGAATACATTTTTGTTTACATTTATTTTCCATCATAAAATTATATCTTGTTTTGAACGGCTTAATACTCATCAGAAAAATCGTCTTTGCCTACTTACTAAAACATATAATATCCAGCATACAAAAAAATAATTTTCATATTTTGTTTATGAAAAGCTGTCGCATGTATAAAAATTCGGCGAAAATAGCGTATATATTCTCAATAATTTGTATAAAAATGCCAACCAGGCGAGAATAAGCATATACGTTTGTTTACACTTCTCAATAAAAATTGCCTGAGAATCTGAGAATAAGCATATGGTGCCTTTAAAAAATAAGCGTATTATCCTGCGTATAAGCGTATTATGGTGCCTTTAAGGAATAAGCATGTAAAATTTGGCGCCTTTAGAGAATAAGCGTGTATGTCGTTCTCGCGCACATCGTTAGGTATATGCTCCTTATCTGACCTCACTGTTGAAATTATTATTATATCGCGTTCCTAAAAAAAACCAAGCTAAAGCAAAACTAGTATTAATTCCAACATTAGTGTAATTTTACGAAAGCTATACCTCTCCTTGGAATCCCTCCACAGAACCAATTTTAGGCATCGCTACGTCGGCAACAACAAAAAGTTTGCGTAAATGTTTAATTTGTTTTATGTACGGTGTTTTAATGCCAATGGATTCCGGTTTAATGTTTTTACGATACAGTTTAACTGTCATTAGGAAAACCTTCAAAAATGAAATAAATGTTATGAAATACTAAATAAAAGGGATTGTGCTTTTAAACTAAATATAACTTATGTGCATCGCTTTGTAAGAATTATAGCACGACGGCGAGTCTTCTTCCTGCATGTCTTTAAAACGTATTCCGCGGAAGAATATGCGAAATGCTTTGGGTCGATCGTCAAGTTGCTTCAGCATTTCCGCTTCCCTAGAATTCTCTTCGCTTATCATTGGTATCAACAGTTCATTATAAGCATTCACTATAGAGAGCAACGCCCGGAAATTGTAGAGTAAACTTGTAACCATGCGACGATCAAAACCAAAGGTAAATCTATCATCATTCTTAAGTATGGAGGACGCGAAGGAATTCTCTCCAGAAATGATTGCGAAAAACAGCGTTCAAGAGCATATTTGTTTATAACGACTGACTGCAATTGATGGGGATCTCCAGCAAGCTGGCAACCATAACCTGGCAACGCTCGTTTGATACTTGAGCAACAGCAACCATAATTTCATGTTCTATGCACTGGCCTGCTTAATCAATTAGCCTAAAATAATTGGGTGGAAAACCCATTTGCAATAAATTGCCTAGAGTGGCGCAAGTACCAATTACTATTCTTTGATACATTAAAAAATTCATTTGACATCTTAATTTAAGCTTGGACTCAGTCACAATCATATGACCTTCACAGGTGTCATTAAAATCCACTGTTGCGCAATACGGCATCAAATGCTCTGGTATAAGCTGTTTTTCGACTTGCCTCTGGGACACTATACGTATAAAATCACCCATTTTGAGTACACCGCTATCGATCAAACGGGTCGTTATTACATCAGCAGAACTATTGGAAGGTGTGCCTACAAGCAGAGGTGCACTGGGTATCAATTTAAAAATTTGCGGAATGGTTTCCACTAGCGTAATAGTTTTTCCTGTGCCGGGAGGTCCGAAAACCACGTATGGCATGTTTAAAACTTCTCCTCGTAGTATATTTTTTCTGTATAGAGTTCAGTATACAATTGTGCCATCTACACTGCCAATTGCGTAACAAGAGGTTTTCCTCATCATTTAATTTTATATCTAATTGTGGGCGTTCGCGCGACTGCGTTAGGGTGGGAAACAAGAACTGCTCGCCTAATTTTTCAGCCGCTCGTGAGTTGGCGTAGTGCTGTTTACGGTAGCAATAACGCGAGAAGTAAAATTCTAAGCAATAACCTCGGTAGTTATATGTTTGCTGAAAGTTGGCATCGAATTTACGCAGAATGCGATTGAGAAGCGCTTTGTGAATCACTCCTCCATACGTGCGTTCGGCATTTTCACTATCGGTCCAGGGGTCTTTCGCTTTAACAATATCTCCAATTATTAACGTAGGACAACGTTCGGAAAGATTTTCCATGACCAGAGCTAAATACTTGCCCTCATGTGTGAAATGCGCCCGTTCACGGTCATACATGCGGAGTTTAACAAAACACTCCATCTTCTCTAAATATAAGAATGTTTGAAAGCGGTTCACGTAGTTGCTTATGTTTAATTCTTCTTTCAGACTCGGGAACATATTTTTAATGTTTTCCAACATGTCCTTTTTGCAACTCGCAGTAACATACGCCCGTTTTAGTCGTTCGGGTATATCAGAGCTTCCGATGAGATGTTTGGGTTGCAACTGCAAATCAATTAAATTTAAAAATTAAAGTGAGTAAATTATAGTGAAATACTGATTTGATTTAATGAAAATGATTATTTTATAATTTTTATTTTCTTATGTTTGTTAGGGGACCCACGCAGCTGCAATATAATATCTCCGTATCCCTTTCTTAAACTACCACTTGGCAATATCAAATTGATTAACGGCAATGCAAGTTAGCCGCATATAAGCGAAAGACTGCATTTGTGAAATGTTGCTGAGTAAGAGAAGAAAACGAACTGCGTCTGTTTAGGTAAATCACCGGTACAAGATCTAGCTTTCCATCTGCAAGCACTAACTAATGAAAAAGAGATATATCAAAATTAAAAGTCCTACAAAGTTTGTATAAAATCTATTTTCATCAGTTAAAGGTCCATTTTCAAGCATAGGATTTTCTTAAATTGATTTACGAAAAAGCAATTCATTATTTATTGGAATACATTTTGTTCATTTGTTGAGGAAATAACAATTTTTCAAATTGCGGCTCAACAGCTCTCACTTTAACCCAATCTCACGGTGAGATGCTTTTTTTTATTTTAAGTAAGCCCTTTTCAACTGTATTCCTATAGTCTGTAATTTTCGATGTTGAGTTATCAAAAAGAAAAGCTGGAAGGTGTCAGATTTTTTTCAAAATATTAATTAAATATAGCATCCGTGTAATTTATTAAGATAAACTGAACATTTCCTATGCCCTTTACTGGCAACTGCGTTATGAAAATTGATAGAAAAAATTTGAAGTCAAGTGATTTAGAATTCAGGGCGTTAAATATACAGTTAGCCCGCTGAACATAGTGCCGATGAAAAAATTTATTAAACCTTGAAATGGTGGTATATCAAGAAAATATACGAGTCAGCTTTAATCTAATATGCCTGTATCATACATAATTTATTTTTCACATATTTCCTGAGAATCATATGGTACTCTATTCTTTGGAAAAGCTCCGCTCAAACTTTGTCTTAAAGCTTCAGCTTGTTTTTCATTTTCGCAAACAGTAATGTTAACGAAGCGTTTAACGCGAAATTTTTCAAATTTTATAGCAAATTGTTCATAAAAGACACCAAACTCTTGAGGCTGAAGCTCAAATTTCAGCAAACTTTTCTCGTTAGGTCCAAGATCAAATCCATTGGCCAGTTCATCACCAATTAAGCGCAATAGACCAGCTCTCCGCCTACGTGAAATAAATTCAATAGATGGTACGCGAAAAATTCGGTCGCAATTGTTAGTGCAAGAAAATTCCAGTTCACGCTTTTCGAAGGTCGCACTAAAAATGCTAGTAATATCAGGACTGACATCAACAGCACGGTTTTCTGGTCGGTAGTCCTGCAAATCAGTTAAATTTAAAAAATAAAATAAATAAATTGCATGATTTCACTGCCTCATCTTAGCTCGACAAATACGAATTCTTAAAAGACGAAGTCGAATCCTATATATAATATGGAAATTTCTCTTCAGAATTATCAGTTTCCTTCGAGTCTTTTCAGTGAAAGCATTTCTTTCCTTATCATTAGTTATTCGTATTGTTCAGGAGAAATATGTTCAATAAATTATTGAAAAATCGATGCCATAACGAATTTAGATCGTAATATTGAAAATTATTAATATTAGTTTGGAGCAAAAGAAATCCATTATTTTTATATGAACTTCAGAACTTTATTTAACATGCTTCGGATTGTCCGATTTGGGTCAAATATGCACCGTTTTGTTGTATGATTTGTTGCCATTTTAAAGGTGACTTCAAAATGCCTCTCTCATAGAAGTCCTGGTCTCTATTTGCAAAAAACTCTAGTAGTCGATTTTCACAATCCTCCCTAGATTCCAATTTTTTATCATTAAAGAAATCTTGCAATGCAAGAAAAAGATGATAATCGCTTGGTGCCAAGTCCGGACTGTATGGCGGATGCATTAAAACTTCCCAAGCAAGCTCCGAAGTTTCTGGCGAGTCGCTGTAGATGTGTGTGGCCTAGCGTTGTCCTGGTGGAACACGACACCTCTCCTGTTGGCCAATTCTGGCCGTTTCTGGTCAATCGCTATCTTCAAACGGTCCAGTTGTTGACAGTGGAGATCAGAATTTAGCGTTTGACCATATGGAAGCAACTCATAATAAATAATCCCCTTCCAGTCCCACCAAATGCATAGCAAAACCTTCCTGGCCGTTTGAGGTGCTTCACCGCTCTTTGACCACAGGGTTATCGTATGCGATCCATTTCTCATCTCCAGTCACCATCCGTTTAAGAAATGGGTCTATCTCGTTGCGTTTGGCCAAGGCTTCGCAGATGGAAATTCGATCCATCATGTTTTTTTCTGTTAATTGGTGTGGCACCCAAACATCGAGCTTCTTTTTGAATCCAGCTTTGTGTAAATGATTTAAAACAGTTTTATGGTCGATTTTTAGCTCCTGGGCGATGTTACGACTGCTAACATGCCGGTCAACTTCGATCATTTCTCCGATTTTATTGACATTTTCGACGACCGGCCTACCTGTGCGAGGTGCATCTTTAACATCAAAAATTCCTGAACGGAATCTACGAAACCAAAATTGCACATAATTGGCTGTTACAGTATCGGAACTATAAACACCATTCACAATTTTAGCCGCCTGGCTTGCATTTTCACCTTTGTCAAAGAAAAACTGTAAAATGTACCGAATTTTCTCTTTGTTCACTTCCATTTTTAACACGCTGTAACTCACAACTGAATGCACCAAACAAAAAACAGCAAAAGAA
>NW_023998464.1:9524445-9605348 GCF_014805625.2 Glossina fuscipes | reverse complement strand
CGCTGTAACTCACAACTGAATGCACCAAACAAAAAACAGCAAAAGAAATTTTTTTACTGCGAAATGTCACCTTTCCAACGAGCATAAATCTGAAATTGTTTGATCGATACTTTACGAGAAATCTATCAGTGCAGCCATCTACCGAAAAAATAATGTATTTCTTTTTCCCCAAACTAATATTAACATATTTACTTAAAATAGCTTTCATTTTTACAAATTTTTAGGTGTTAATGCCGCAATCTGTGATGAGGTGCGGGACACTCTCTTTGAAAAAGTAAGATCTATAGAATTTTTGTGGCCATAGTCAAATGGTTACTTTTTACGTATCGCTAGTTCTCTCGTAGCTCTAAACCTGAAAAACGTAACATATTTATTTTGTTGTTTTATACAAATTAAGCAATCTGTATGTGTAATTAACCATCTTATCTGAGATCAAAACTTGTCGTTATAAATATTTATTTTATCAGGCCCTCAAGCGATACCCTGTCCGAAAGCAGGAATGCACCAGAATTCATCCAAGTTTGCTTTATTCTAAAATTACAGAAATTCATAAAACGTTGCCTAGAGTAAATAATTGTATAATTGCACGCGTTTGCACAAGTTTGTGTTTGTCATTTAGAAAGATTCCTTTCCTTGGAATCAACTAATGAATCTTTTCTGAAGAATGTAACTTTCTTTTCTTTCTTGTAGTTTTAGCAGAAATAAAGGCTACACAGCCGGTGTTGATAGTAGTCAGTTGTTTCATCCTAGTGCACAAGTTCTCACACATTTGCTCATATTGTGTTGTATTTCCTGCTGTTGTCTAATCAATCACCTTTTGAATTATCATAAAAACCTGTGGTGTACCCTTCAATTTTGGTAGATATCAGTAGGCGTAAGTGTTTTGTGCAATATGAATGCAAGAAGCGTTGACAAACGCATTTTGCGTTGAGTGAATATACTACTCTGCACTCTTTAAGGTATTTCAACGCAACGATATTTAGAGTAACCTAATGATGCGAAATTCAATGCTTTCTTTTCATTTAAAAACGAAAGATGCTTAGAGTCAACTTAGATATAGCAGGCTCTAAAGTTTACTACAAATGGAAACAAATTCATTACCGAAAACAATTTCCTTCGTTATCTAGTACTTTTTTCCATCTCTCTGGCAGCCTAACAAATCCGCGTTAAAAGAGCGCTTGGTCTTAGTGGCAATCGAAAAATCCATCTATTTTTGCGTTCTATCTAGTCAGTTAGGAGAGAGAATATATGGAAAATATCGCGGATGGCGAAAAATGTGTATAGATTGATTTTGTTATTCACCGTGGTTTTCTTATTGGGCTTAACAGCAAAAATATATCTGATTTCCTTTTTCTAGAAGAAAGTTACAAGCCATAAGAATTCATATCTTTCTTTTCATCTTGTGAATCTTTAACTTTCTTAAGTTTTTACATTAGAAGGAATAACATGGAATGTTGGGTTTGTGGGTATGTCACTGTCCTTTTTCTATAATACTCTTGAAGTAGTATCATTGCTTGTTTGAAAGTACTCTCTTTTAGTTATGCGTAAATGTACAAGTTATCATACCAAAGCGCACACAACGTAGTTTCTTAGAGCTTTATAGAATGAGCTATAAACATCCTGCTAAAAAACATCCTTTTGCAGGAAACTTCACTTTCCGGGCTTAACTCAAAAAACAGTGTTGCTCAGTTCTTACGATAAATATTGCAAGAAAGCCTAAAGGATCATGGTGCAGAGTGGGCAAACCATTACGTTCGACGATAAATGATGAATATTCATGGAGCCGCATTTGAGGTGGTCAACAAGACGTGCTGTCTTACGGTTGGTTCTAACTGATGCCACTGCCACCAAACACAAGAGTAGTGTCCTAAAAGTCATATTCAATTCATATGACAAAACTTATTCAAGGAATGTGTGTCCTACCATCCCCGTTGTTATCAGTAGACCTAACGCCTTCCGGTTAACCCGATTTTCCTTAGAAGATCTATAGATTGTTGCATTCTTATGACGGTATCCAAATACCATCTTTCGTGATTGCTTCCAAAGACGAGGGTCCTTTAAAATCGAAAGAATCCATCAATTGTCCGAAAGATGACACACCTTCAACATATAACTTTTTCATTGTCTAAATAATCAAATGTGTTTTATTTTGACAAAGAAGGGCAGAATCGTGTTCACAAAGCCAATAGAATAAATACAAAACAGTGCAAGAAAATATAATGCAAAATCACTGGAGAGGTTAAAATAAGTGGTGGGATGGAAGGCAGCGCGGACTGTTGTTGCGAAAATGTGCACGTATTGCTTAACGGTCTACGGAAGTTTGCTCTGTTTGTTTATAAATTCTCCATTGTTATGTTATGTTTGTAAATGTCTCTATTTGTTTATAAAAACGTGTTTTTTTTAGGAAAAATTCATTTTAAATTATGTTTTAGTAATCAATAAGAATAATAGAGATATCAGATAAATAAAGCTTATGTAGCGTATCGCAAATATATAAGGTATTGGAAAAAAGAGAATTTGTTTTTTTAGAAAAAAACTTCAAACTGTTTTTGTCGAAATTGTATGTCGTTCCTTGTAAATGTTAAGGCACTTGTAATGTAAGCAGAAAAAAAAATTTTTTTTTTGACATAAATAAAATTCTCGTACAAATTTCGTTTCATTTTCATCGCATAAAAATTTTTTACGCAAATATTTTCCTCTTATATTGCTTGTGTTTACCAAAGAAAAAGTAGATATTTGAGTAATTTCTACGCTTTCTCAGTGAAATTGCTATACAAATGTTAACATTAGCAAATATTTACAGTTTTGTGTTTTTCTCTGCTTTAGTAAAGTAGCGTAGCATAGCTACGCGATATGCCTCTCCTGCATTTTTCAAGAGCTAAAACAACCCAAGCTTTTATTCTTACTTAAAGCGAGTAAACACTTTTTTCGATTTTATGTTTATTTCTTTGAGCAACGCTCGGTAAAAAAAAAAATTTTTTGTCCATTACACTCTTGTAGTGGCCACCGTTGTAGTGGCAATTACATTATTTATGGACTCATTAAGTAACTAACGACAGTAATGGCAATTATAAACATTTAAACTGCGACTTGTGTGCGTGTTTGTTTGTGTATTGGTTACACTGTCGATATAATTGGGGTGTTCATAATGCAACAAAATGCTTCCGGTTTCTTAGCAGATCAGCTTATATAAAATAATTATATGACATAATTAAAAGATTTGTGACTCTATGTAACTGAATGACACTTTTTTAAAATTTAAGCTTTTTCGCTAAGCTAGAATTTATTCGTTAAAAATACTATGAAAATATTGCGCTTTACATAGTGCACACATATAATAATTTTAACGTTTTAGCGAAGAACTAGTTGATTACCTTATTGAAGTCATCTATATCGTGGCTTCTCCTTTATACCCTTTTTTCACTCTAGGTTGTTTGTCCTTGTTCTTCCGCTATACCAGCAATGCTTGATCTTTATAGTCTAAAGTGCTTTAGCATTGTAAGAAGGCCAGGACATGAACTACATTAGTAGGTATTTCTTTAATTCTACATCATCTACATAATTATACATTGTGTGATATATTTTTAAATAAATTAGAAGGAGCGCACAAATATCTATATTGATATGAGCGATGGACATTACATCTTTTATTTATACATATGTCAATGATTCAAGAGTGTTTGTTTTTATACTACCTTACCTTTATTCGTTTATTAGGCAAGGCACGTTCTCACTTTCGATTGTAATACATATATTTATTATGGGATTGTGCAAAGGAATATTGTCGATAGAAAGAAAGAAAAAACAAATTTTTCATTTAAAAATATATTCGTGTGAAGTTTTCATTTATTGTTTAAGGTGCCTTTTAAGCGGTTAATAATAATAATAATAATAATTTTCTTATATGCTTTTATTAACTTTTCGTGATATTAAATTACCGTAATTTATGTGCACTTATTTACATATGTATGTTAGATTATTTTCAAATACTCTCAGGAAAAGAAACACAAGAAACAGCATATCATTGTTCTAAGCAAATGCAACCTTTTTGATATTCCTAATTAATTCTCATGAATAGGATTTATTTTTTAGTTTTTTCAAAAAGTCCTTGGCTTGTTTATCTTCCTGGCGATATTCTAAGGAGCAAATGGTTTCTGAGGCTGTGATGATTGAAATATTATGAAAAGTTTGAAATTAGTCCCCGAGCATTATCTTAAATACCTGTGTACTCCGGCCGAGATAATTCCATACGAATTTGGTCATTTTCATTCGGTAAATGATCAGCAAATGTTGTATAGCACTCGGCAATATATTGATTCGTCATTCCAAAGTAGTCTTTATCTTTTATACTAAACAATATCAGATTATTTCTCTTGTTGATCCTGACTTAATTTTCTAAAAATCAAGGTATCAAAGGTGGGAATGTTAACGAACTTTATAAACCAGTTGATTAAGCATACATTGTGAATTGTTCATCGCAAAAGGGAAAAGGTGTTTTACTTTGAACGGCAGTCTTTACAGCAGACACCCTTGGAAAGAGTTACTTGACAGAAAGTGTGCCTTAACAAACGAATCGCAAGATCCATTTGTGTCCATGGGTATCAAATTGCGCGCATTCATATGTCCAGCTACAGAGAAAAGGGAAAAGCTTTAAAACATTGGTTTTTGTGAAAATACATTCTTACCTTTAAATCAGTCTCAATAAAGTTGGTTCGTCTTGTCAGTTGCCCATATTCTGATTTGTTAATCTCTTTTTGATGGTCAAGTCTTTCTAAGTAATATTGATGAATTAAATCGACCGTTTCAAAAGCGTGTAAATCCAAAATGCGTTCAATCTCGGTTAATACTTCTATATCGGACGTAACCATATTACCAGTTTTGAAGCACGAATTCATCACATAAAGTGTTTGACGTAAATTTTGGAAAAATGCGGGAGGTCGACCCTTCTATAGTAAAAATAGTATAGCATCTTATATATATATAGTATAAAGTAGACTTTTTATATATAAATTTTGTGCGTACATCCAAATTGGATTGTATTAAATCATACATAATGACTGAGAGCTCCGCCCATATCGTATCCAAAATGCGAGCAAAATTGACTTCGTTCAAAGTATTGTACAACGTTCTTAACGAATTTTCCAAATACATCATGAGCCTTTCCATGGAATTGGACTCTTCATGTAGTACCTCAGCGCCTTCAGCCAAAAATCGTCTGATGGGTGCGGCCAATTTCGTGGCCACAATCTCCAACAACTCCAGTATCTGATTTCTTTCCGTATCTAAAGCATTTTCAATGACATTTCTGATGGTAATCTCGCAACGCTCGACTTCCAAGTTGCTACGAAATTCCCCCAAACGTTCAGTATCGTCATAGGTGTAATAAATATTTTCCTATGTTATTAGAAAATATGTTTTCTTATCAAAATTCGATTAAAAATCAGACCTTTACCAAAATTGCAATGTAAAACCTATATATTTCTGTAGGCTACACATATTTTTTTAATCTTTCTTCGACTATAAATATAATGAGGCCACACTTTTCTTCAAACTTGGGAATAGAAATTGATGGAAAGCATTATAGCCGCACCCATTAAAACAGTCCATTCACTTTTTATCCTCAGGCTTGAAAAAAGGATTTAGCGTCACTGTGTGTAAGCATTAGTCTTCAGTTAGTTTTCCGTTAGAAAATATTAATGGAATACTGTGTTTTTATTCTTGGCAGCACATTAGCGCAATCCCTGTTAGATGATGCTGGTAGTGCGAAAGATAAACCTCTAACGAATAAATCGTAAAGAGAAAAACTGTTGAGATATTAATAATAGTACGGAATATAAATATAAACCTCGAGTTGTTTCTTTCGGAAAGTAGATAATCTTTACATTTACAGGTATAATAAGCCTATAAAGTTAGTCCTCTGCGCTTTGCCGAAAGGAAAACTGAATTATATTATAAAAGTAGATTTCGAAAGATAAAGTTCAAAAGTTTTAAGTGTTCTTAGAGTAGAGTAGAGTAAAATTAATGATTTATGCCTAACTCATGCAAGTTCAAATTAATTATTGATAAATTTAGGCAAAAGCTATGAAAAGTTTTCCCCCTATGGCACAGCAATGTAGTAATAACGTACTAAACTCTAAAAAAGAGAGGCATCCGACAAACCTTCTCACTTTAAATCGTGGAATCTTAAGTCATTATCTTTCTAATTTTTTACAACATTAATATTAAAAAACTACATAAAGGAGAAAATCCATAATTTTTCATTAAATTCTCTTCGTGCAGTTCTATTACATTCTCATACTCTAAATAATCTGATTGAAATATGAACGCGAATGTGAGAACAGTAACAGCTGAAGTTAGGACACCTTCTGAGAACGCTTTAGAGATGATCAAGTTAATAAGATGTGTAGTAGCATTCTTTTCAACACATTTTTGCATAAGACTTCCTTTCAAAATAAAAACAAAGGTACCTATTAAGGTTTTATTTAATGATCCCACATGGATAAAGCAAGTTTTATTAAAGCTTTTCCAGTCCAAACTATATGGCTCTGATGCGCATTTAATAAAGTCTGTTGCAAATGAACAATTTGATGTAAAGCGTAACATGCCTCCTGACTTACTATGAAGAGATTTCATTACAATATATGGGTTTACATTGTCTGAAGTGCAAATGTTATCAATATCTCAATTTCACAATGCGCTAGTTCTCTTTGCAAGTTGCTTAGGGGAACATTTCCTACAACTAATTCAAATAAACACTTTAAGCGACTAAATTTAGTCTCAACAATTAGATCGTCATCCGTTTTGATGTATTCTCTAGTTCGGAAGCTCTTCATATTTTTCGTAAATTTGTCAAATGCAGGTTCTGGTACAACACAATTCACATCACATTGATAGGGTTCACATCGCATTAGATCATGATTATATGAATATCTTTATCTCCACTAATTTGTTTTGATAATCACCTATTATGCCAGGTTCTGGCGTTTGGAAATGTGAAACTGTAATTAAATGTGATGTGTTATTGATAATCACAGGTCCATTTTGACTGTAGTAATTATCTGAGGTAAAACTAGTTACATAAATTGGTATTTTTGAAAATCTTCCATTTACAACTATTTTCGGGTTAGATGCATTCAAAGTGTGAAGGCTTATCATATTCTGAAAATCAACTTTAATTGCTATATCCCACATTTCAGAATATTTGACATATGCAGATACTGGAATTTCTGTACTTACTAATGTCCATTTATACCATATACATTTTATTTTGTCTATACAAGACGTGTAACATTTTACATTGTGACATCCACATCCGTTTATCGTTCCGTTTGTTTTTTTAAGTAATTCACGATGTTTGCTGCTTTTATTACATTCATTTCGCAAGCAATCTATCGTTAAGGTGCAGTAAGAAGTTGTTGATATTTTTATGTCCTAACTAGAGGTGAAGTATTGTAAATAATATTTTGTTCTTCTATAAGAGTCATAGATGTTTAATTTCATTAAATCTCCATTAAGATCTCTCAAACGGACTGTCGAGCCAGTAACTAACGAATCAACGGGCATAACGAATTTTCATCAAGAAGTATTAAAAATTAGGAGTTTCTACCATATGAAGCTTCGTTTATATAGGAAGAGCATCAAACAGTTGTCTCATACTATCCGAGGTTTTCTCACCAGTTTAGAATGACGAATTACTATTTCTAAGCGATATTGGTCGCGAAATTCTGAAGTTTACACTTTTTTTTTATATAACGATTTATTAAGATAAGGTATTATATGATGAGGGATCGAAAAGGTGATGCGATTCGAACGATTTTTAATAGCGCACAGCACGTCAGTGTACAAAATTCCATCAAAATATTTTCAAAAATGCGACCTGTAGGTTAAACACAAAATCTATGGACAGATATCAAACGGACAGATTGATATAGAAAATCATGCTGAATCCATCGGCATAATGAAAGGTGACTCTATCTTAAGTGCTTCTGCGTGTTACACACTCCACATCCAAGTACCGCAAGCGGTGTAGGGTATAAAAAAATGCGTAGTAATAAGTAAATGAAAGTATTGCTCTAAGGGAGTTTGTAATATTTTATATATTAGTTTGGGGAAAAAGAAATTCATTATTTTTTCGGTAGATGGCTGCACTGATAGATTTCTCGTAAAGTATCGATCAAACAATTTCATATTTATGCTCGTTGGAAAGGTGACATTTCGCAGTAAAAAAAATTCTTTTGCTGTTTTTTGTTTGGTGCATTCAGTTGTGAGTTACAGCGTGTTAAAAATGGAAGTGAACAAAGAGAAAATTCGGTACATTTTACAGTTTTTCTTTGACAAAGGTGAAAATGCAAGCCAGGCGGCTAAAATTGTGAATGGTGTTTATAGTTCCGATACTGTAACAGCCAATTATGTGCAATTTTGGTTTCGTAGATTCCGTTCAGGAATTTTTGATGTTAAAGATGCACCTCGCACAGGTAGGCCGGTCGTCGAAAATGTCGATAAAATCGGAGAAATGATCGAAGTTGACCGGCATGTTAGCAGTCGTAACATCGCCCAGGAGCTAAAAATCGACCATAAAACTGTTTTAAATCATTTACACAAAGCTGGATTCAAAAGAAGCTCGATGTTTGGGTGCCACACCAATTAACAGAAAAAAACATAACGGATCGAATTTCCATCTGCGAAGCCTTGGCCAAACGGAATGAGATAGACCTATTTCTTAAACGAATGGTGACTGGAGATGAGAAATGGATCACATACGATAACCCTGTGCGAAAACGATCGTGGTCAAAGAGCGGTGAAGCACCTCAAACGGTAGTCAAACCAGGACGGTGGTCAAACCAGCCCGAAATTTTTTAATACCAATATTCCCTTGAAAATATTCTTCATGTGGACAATGTACCATGCATAGTTGTGGAGTTTTCTGCACGGAATCGGAAATCAATTGAAGATCACGAAAAGCGGATGACTTTGAATTGATAGTCTTAAGTACTTGAAAATTCTTAGCATCTCCACATTCCAAAGAGTCGACTATCAAAGTGAAAGAATCATTCAGAGCACGTAATATGGAACCTAGACGAAGTAAGAAAAATTTTTTTTTGATCTGTTATTATTAGTTTAAAGAATTTTTTTACCTGATAGAATTAAAGCAAATTCGGAATTCAAGATTTTATCTCCGTTATTTTTTAACAGTTTGCCTAATTCCACTATTTGTTGTGGATCCATTTTCTATGCGCAGATTATGTTTTTAACTTAAACAGAAAGAAATTGGATGATAAACGAAATTACGGATCGTTTACATCCATCCATAAACATGCCTGTATATATGCTCAAAATAGTATTTAAAATCTGTTAATGTCATAATAATAAGTCAAAATGTTTAATTAAATGATAACGCGTCTTTGTTTTTCATTTGTTAAACATTATGTTAGTCCATCTCCTTTCAACATACCAAAAAAAAAGAACATTATATTATGTATATGTGGATAAATATATAGGAAAGGCCTGATCATATGACGTGCGAACACTAATTTTTTTAATTTTTCTCAACCTTTTGTTGAATTAATATAAAAATAATAAAATATTAATGCACTTTTATTTTGATTTTTCGAAAAGTATTATCGCGAATTCTAAAAAACTTATTTTGAAAAAATAGATGAAAATAAACGTTCCTACCGCCAATAAACTGATGAAACAAAGTAAAACAACGAACAAACAATTTCTTTTGGAGTTTTTAGTTTTACTGCCTGCAGCATCTATGTCCACTTCTAAATGAATTTCAATTTTTGTAAACTTCGATTTGGCAAATTCTTCGCTGGGAGCCGTTTACCT
The DNA here is from genome assembly GCF_014805625.2 of Glossina fuscipes. Lineage (NCBI taxonomy): Eukaryota > Metazoa > Arthropoda > Insecta > Diptera > Glossinidae > Glossina > Glossina fuscipes. The sequence continues at coordinate 9,595,517 of NW_023998464.1, read as the reverse complement.
AATTTCCCCTTCACATTGCTTATAAAAAGTACCATATGTTCTGAATAGAGAAAGCACAGCGTTCTTTTCAATAATTATTTTATGATGTTAATGTGAAATGAATGAAAATAAAACACATCTTTATATGAAAGCAAACAATAAATGCACAGCTTTCTAGGAAAATAAGCAAACACTACATATCTTTCCATTAAAATGTATAACCCATAATAGTGATATAGAAAACGGTTTTAAGTTATTTATTTATGAATAAAAATATGCAAACTGGTTACAGCGTTTAGCCAAGTTTCAGCATTTAGTATTAGATAAATGTAGTCTATTATATCCTTTACATATAATGCTGCACATTAATTACGTTAGAATAAAGTTAATTTTTTGTTAAAAAACACTCATTATTGTAAGCTATCCGTTACAGCTTCTCAACTTTTTAAACAGAAAGTTATTTCTTTAAAAAAAAGCTTCAATACAATCATTTAACTTATTTTCATCCATTTACATATGCAAGAAACGAAGCGTATTTAAAAAAAGCTGCTGTAAGTTATATCAAAATGAGAAAAATCTGCTGCAAGTTCTATGAAAATGAAAGAAAGCTCGAAGAAGTTCTATGAAAGGAATATATATATATACATACGTATACATATGTAAACCAACATGGAATGGAAGAAACTTCGCTCCATCTTACAGTGAAGCATCGTGCACAAGCTACAAGTGGTATTTTTATCTTAAGTAAATTGATAAATATGATTTTTTTTTGTTGTTTTTAAATAGTAAAAGTTTACAACCGTTGGGATCATTGACGTCCTTAAAACGGTAAACCACTCTCATTCTCATCACAAATTTTTTTATAATTATTTTTGTTTTTAATGAATTTAAATTATCTCATTTTTCCCGCCACCATATGTTCACCGCAGAGTTGTTTTTGATATTAATATTGGGATGTTAATAAAGTGAGCAAAAAATGGAGCTTTGAATATTACCACAAAGCACTGCAACGGTATCTCAAAATTACCAAAAATCAATAAACAGGTATCCCAAAATGAGCAAAATCAATCAGTGTGTGTGTGAAAATGACCGTAATCAATCCACACTATTCTGAAAATGAATAAAATACATACATTTTTAATAAAAGGATTTAATGTGACTGATAATAAAGCAATTTCTATAAAAATTTCACAAATTGTCTCCCCGCAGGTATGTGAGTTCAAACGTGGTTGTTACACTTCTTGTGAGTGATAACCATTTGTTTTACAACTTTTGGCAATGATGCTCCTTACATATTACGTGTTTTCCTAATTTGCATGAATTTCGTATCTCTCACGTTGCATGTTTCTTAGTCACAATATACCTAGTGAGTCAAGTTGCATAAAGAAGTTGAGACATGGGATTATATGCTTTTAAATAACCTTCTTATTACCATTCTTATTACCACTACCGCTTTAAAATCAAATTTATAATATAATAATAGACTTTTCTCTTGCACCATAGCGACGTAGAAAAACATGAATGTAAGCGAATAAAATAAGAATCTTTTATTTTGAAAAAGTACCTTTGCGGTTATGGTAATTTTTAGATTTTTTTAATGTTAAGATTATGTTATTAGTGCTTGTATGATAATTTTGTTATAAGCAAATTAGACACAGCTAGTCTATTTGCTGTATTTTTTTAATGCAAATAAGTTTGAAAATAATATAGAAATTGCATACAAAAAATTTTTTTTTTTTATTTACTGAGTATATATTACGACTGCCTTACTGTTCTTAATCGTCTTTCGCTCAATTGCATGTCACAACATAAGTAAATTACGATGAATTGTTGTTTGTTGTCATAAGTTCTTTCGAGGGTAATTTCATGTTCCAACAACATAACAAAGTGAAATCTTTTTTTTAAGGCGAATTTCGATGTCTTTAAGTAGAAAGAAAGAAGAGGACGGTTCTGAGAAATTTTGCGAAGGAATCAGAATCTGGTCCTAGAAATCAATGTGCACATCCTGAAAGCTATGTGTTATTTTTACACCCACTACTGAAGAACGGTTATATTCTCATTTTGTTTGTCTCCATAATATATATAACATCCAAAAGGAAACGTCAGAGATTCTGTAAAGATAATCAGTGGTGAGATAATCAAGTTTAGGAAAATATTGCTTGATTTTCATTATTATTTCAGGCATAGGAAAATAAAATTGTTGCACCTCTGACCCTTATATTAAAATCTATACCAAATCAGCTTAGCTAGAATAGAAAGTCTCTCAGACGCAGTGTAAGTGAAATCAAATTTTTACGGGATAAATATTAAATGAATATAAATTGCATTACTAAATTTCAGATCTGTGCGTTCGTTGGAGAGTACCAGTACTGTTAGGCGTCGTAAGTTAGAAAGACAAAGCTCAGAAATATCCATAAATTCAACAAATTCTAGAGCCAGACTAAACATAGAAAAACAAGGGAAATTATTTGAAATGGAAAAGTCACAGACCGGTAGTGTATACATATGTTAAAATGTTTTAACAATGCATTAGTTTTTCATTTGTCAAACTAACAAATATCCCTTAGATCATTTTATAAGTATCAAACTGGTCCGCATTGTTTTGAATGCCATGACATTAGGTAATTTCAGTAAATTCATGATGTTATACTGACAAGTCCCGTCTGAATAAGTGGTAATGGGAAGCGGCCAGGTTTGGAGAATATGAGGGATGCGTTTAAACTTCCCAACATAAGCTGGAAATTATTTCTTTGGTTGTTTTTGTTATGTGAATTCCGCCGTTTTCCAGACAAATATTCTTTACTCGAAATCTCGCAAACCACATTCCAACGGTTTCGTAATTTACATAGGTTGAACTACATTTCCTTTATTCAGTCAAAACTAGAGAAAATGCAGTTCCGTGAATGACATCCGTTTCTTTAAACTTTTGTACATACTGAAGAAGGGCTTGGAAACAACTGGAACTTATATAGTTCAAACATCAATATCTAAGATATCTATATCTGCAATTTCACGAAAATTGAGCAGGTCAGTTACGTTGGTTAAGCGCAACGAATTTATTTGTACATCTGATATTTATTTATCTTGATCCTATTTTATGTAATAAATAAAAGTAGTTCCAGATAAATAACTTTGCAATAACTAAGAAATGAAAACGTTTTTGAAATATTGTTGTGAGTAACTTATAAAGTATAGACCGACAAATACGATTTGTCTTATGAAGTTTATATTAATTAGGGTAAGATACCAAAACGATCTAATCGATCACTTTATAAGCTTTTAATCGCGTCGAATAACATCTTAATGTCTACATATCTGCATAAATTACAGAAAAATTCAAGAAAAATGCAATATTTTATTTTCATTTAACTTGACTTGCTAAGATATTCTGTTTAACACTTTCTTATGCGGAATTTGCCGCCAACAAGCAGTACATTAAAAGTGTCGGCTTATTTCTATCAATGCTTACATTATTATTGAATTTTATCTTCCAAGCCCTTCAAATCGATTCCAGTTCATAGTGAGTTAACTCTTTGATCAAACAATACACTTGTCGTACATGATATCAGCTTACAAGACATCTACTTACGTGTGTACGATGTCTTCGGCTTCGGTCAAGGAAATTCGTTACGTTAAATCAAATTGTTGTCATTGTTGTCGCCTCATTCTCTTTATGTGATGAACCTTGTCTTATATATATGTGTACGGTTTTCTGTACTTGTTTCCTCAAGTTTTCTAATGTGCCTATTCAGTGTTCATGTGTTATGTTTGCGTGTTGCTTTGTGAATTTTTCCAATTTAAGCCTAAACTACATATACTAATTGGTATAATTTAACGATTTTTTATTATGTGAAAAATATAAATTTATGATTTATTAAATATGAAATTCGAAACATGTACATATTAATTTCATTTCTAATTGGCTTTTACTTTTTTTTTCCTAAATCTTTAAGAATTCATTTACAACACGTTTATTAAAGTATCATAATTGCATCTAGTTTTCTATCAATTCTTGCTATTTCCTTGGGTTGTACTTACGCTTTCAGCAAATTATATTACTATCTTTCCCACCGTATTTTCGAAGGCCTATGGATTTACTCTGGGAAGGTTAGTTAATCGTTTCTCCAATAATACAATTGATATGATATTACCCCTAAATCTGAGTGTAGTTATTCTCCAGGCTCTCATGGTAATTTGTTTTTTACCTTACCGTACTCTCAACGTTTTTAAAAATAAGTATCTTTATTAAGTAGAATTTAGGAAGTATTTTTACATAATTAAAAAAACTAATTATTTGTTAGTTTTTGGGGAAATTCTAAGCGATTATAAGTTATGTCGCGTATATAATTCTCCGAGTTCAAATGAGAGTTAGGTAAAAAACTTACGCAATGAGAGCTGAAACATGCAGCCATGCCTGTGCCTCTGGAGAACCAGAAATAAAAACTAATGAATAAACTCATCAAAAGCTTGCAAGTCGACGGCGAATACTTTAAAAGCTTGTGAAGGCATTATAAAGGTATAAATAATTGCGATTTTTATACAGAGATTGATTACAATATTATGTACTGCTACTCTTAGGTCGGAGTAAAAATTGATGAGGTCGATGCACTTTTACATGAACTTATAGCATCATCCCATGCCGTCCTCTACGTTATTCCGGCTTTCCGAAATCTATTTGTATGTCTGTTAATGACGTTCTCATGATAATCTATGGGATATAGTTTAGAAAAATGTGAGTACATCGATGGACCGATACTATTTTAAGACTGTAGTGAATAGAAAGGAAAAAATTATTTTCTTTCGTTGGTTTATAAGAAAAATAAGGTAGATAAGACAGACAACCAAACCGACCAAAGCGACCGGAAGCAAATCGAGGATACCAAAAGCGAAAACAACGATAATTGCAAAGCTTAGGAAAGCAACTACAACTGTCGCTGCTAAAAAACAACCATGAAGAAAATTGAAAAAAAAGAAATTGCCGTCGGCAAAAAGTAAATTTCCATTTCAATACATTTGAAAATGAAACGAAAGCCCTTTTTAGGGATAGAAATTTTTTTTAAAAGAGATTGAATTTACATGTACTTATATATCTTTTTTTTTGCGAGAGAAAATGGGTGCAATCTTATTTAAAGAAAAAACAAAACTACCATCGGCATAGAGAAGAAATCCAACAATACACAAGCTAAGTCTGTATTTGTTCTTATTTTCTGCCTCCCTCTTTTATATTGTTTTTGTGTTTTGCCTTCTCTTTTTATTTCTTTCCAAAGTAGAGTATAAGCACGGTTTACCAAACCACCCTTGAGATGCCGTGATAGGCGCATTGCCAATTGTTTTGAATGGCTGGCTCCACTATAGGCCTACACCATTATAGACTGAACTTAAATTCACTGCTGGTGTGCTGATATCTGCAAAACAAAAGTGTTATGGTTACTGGATTTTGTATCTAAAGATGACCACAAACTTACCATCGGCCAATTGAAGTATCTCATGCGAATACTTGTAATGGGCAGTAATGGGCGGCATTTCATTGGGGGCGGCAGTCAACGGCGAATACACGTCTTTTTATGTAAAATTAAATAGAGGTAAATACAAATAGGATAAACACAAACTTACCATTGGAGGAGAGTGAGTCATTTTCATGATGCGGGGGCGGTGACCGGAGAAGTGGACTTAATTTTTAGTAAGTCGATAGCCTTAGATGCTAGTGCTTTTAAGAGTTTAGTCTTAGAATTTATTTCTGTGGCGAAATTAATAATAATAATAATAATAATAATTAATTTTTATTCGAATCTTAAGTAGAATAATAATAAGCAATTTATAAATATACTTATGTAACACTATAATTACCTTAAGACGAGGTAGCAATCGTCTTTGACGAAATATATAATCTGCTGCGGTAAGGTTCGTTTTTTAATCTAAAAATGGTATAAAAACAAATGAATATATGCTAGATATTGAAATATATCTTAATATATTTACCTTAGAATGATGTTACGTTGATGTCCTGACGCATGCATAAAGAGCGCGTATTTAAATAAATTTATTCGGTGGATCCTGCCGCTACTGAAGGATCCTGACGCCTTGATCTGTCCGATCACAACTATTCAGATTTGAAAATTTCTTCCCAAGAACCCCAACAAATTGAAAGATCCAAGTTCGCTTTTAGGAGGCGGAGGGAGAGGCAGAAAGAGAGTGAGGGACAGAGAGAGAGACAGAACATTTCTGATTAGCATGAAAAGCCTAGCCAAATATACCCATTATTGCTCATTGAAATTCTTAAAGGTTACCTTCAGCAACGAAAGCTTCAGATTTTGTAGTACATTTGTAGATCAAGCCCGTGAACTAACCAAGAAAAGCCTTGAAGAAACGACGATTTCATTAGCTTCAATAACTTAGAAATCATATCTAGGAATTTCGACTCTGAAAATAAATTCCAATGATTTTAATTTAGTTTTGTAAAATTAGTTGGTGTACAATGTATTTCGAGATGAATAAAGAAATTATCGATCAATATTTGGTCATATCTTAAAAAACATCCTGCACTAGTGTCGATTTATGATATTCATCCATAGACGCGGGTACAGAATCCATTAAAACATTCATCAACAATTAGCTTTAAGAGTCGATTCCCAATTTGGCCACCAGTAATGGTAAAAACATGTTGTTCAGCAAATACATTAACATTTATATTTGTCAAACAATCGAGTAACAGATTTACATTAGCATCACCTCTTTGTAGACTATCATATTCAAAACTAGCATTTTTAATCAACGGCGGAATTATCTTTAACAACTGGATCGTAATAAGAACCTAAATCCAAATCCGGTAACTGTGTTATAAAAAAGAATACAAACACAATAACATTTTATAATTCAATTGTCTTACATCAATTAATTCTTGACTCTTGACTCTTTTATCCACGATTAAACCAAGTTATTCAAGACCCATGGAAATGCATTCAATGGCCCTACAAGTAAATTTAATAGGGCCACACTTGTATAAGTGGTAGCGCTAGGGGAAAACTTCCCATCCATACGGAAACACCAAACGTAAAATGCACATTAATATTGGAGTAGCAGCCCAAAAATACACACACAATGCATCTAAATGTATACGTTTTGATAAAAATTGAACTTGAGCGTCAGTATTGTTGGAACCGACGTGCGGTATATTACTTAGGTTTAAATTTTCAAAACTCGAACTATTCATGGAAGTTTGCCTATCTTCTGTTACTGTTGTCGACTGCATTAGAACAATTTTTGGTGTGCGTATACGATTAGAGTGCTCTACTTTAGTTGGCTCAGATTTCTTACTATACGCAAAACAACCACTTTGCTTGGTAATTACCGGTGTTAGGTTATCGGGTCCTTTTGTTCTGAAAATTGTAGAATATTGTTATAAAATTCGCTTTTGTCCGTATCACTGGATCGCGGATATTTTGTTCAAGAGAAATACACTTCAAAGTTTTTTTCTATTTACAATTATATTTTTTTTAATGTAGGATTATTTACAAATTATTTTTGGCAATACTTCCGACTGCTTAACTCAAATATTCTTTTTCTACTTCTCTTGCCTTTCACAAATATCCTATTTATATACATATTTACCATCATATTACCAGTACCTAATTTTATTGTTTGATTTTTAATTCGTTAACCTTTTTTTTTGGTACTCGTTTTCCTTGCCCGGCAACTGCATGACGCGCCTGCGAATGTGCACTTGGTTTTTACCTGTCTGCTTTTACTCTAATCGTTCTCATCGGCCTCCGGCTGCATGACGCGTCGCGAAGGTGCGTTCGGTTTCTTTTCTCTTTAAGGAAGTTATTATTTGGGAAAATGACTTAGCTGAAATTAACTAGATTCGGGATTTTTGTAACACTATTATATAAGTCATACTATGTGTAAATTGAAATGAAAAAATTAAATATCCTAATGTTTTGGCATTGCTTTAAACATACTTTAACACCTCTGTTTTTTTTTTTTACCATAACATTCTCACGGTTTTCCCCGCGATCTTAAAGTAGCGTGATAAGCGCGTTGCCAATAGTTTTAAATGGCTGGCATCCCCTCTAGATCTAGAAAAATTGTTAAACTTAACTTAATACATATAATAATAAATTATATATATGTATATATAAATATAAGATAATTTATATGTATACATATATATATAATAAATTAAGCCCCGCACATTATTTTTTTTTATGAGAATACATTAATAGCGAGTATATATATCTATTATGTACAAGATTCATTAATTTACACATGCATATATAAACAAAATGTGTATTATAAATATATAAGTTCAATATAACATTATTTATATAATGTAATAAGAAATATATAATATAAATATAATGTAACAATATATATACAATATAAACAAATATATATAAATATATTGGTGGTATGCGGTATGCAGTGCGTTTCGAGGTGTGTGTTTGCGGATGATGATCTGTATAATGTGACAATTTAGTGATTACTGAATTTTCCTGTAATTTTCCTGAAATTTCCTGATGATTACTTGTTGATAAGTGTGCCGGCGGGTTTTTTATGAGCGTTCTGTTGGGCGGTATTTTTTTTGTATTCTAAAATAAAATAAAAACAAATGTTGTATTCACATATATATCTTGTTGTTAGGCGTATGCTGGGCGGTAGGATCCTTTGTAGGCCAAAAAAGATTAAAAATAAATTAATAAATAATAAACATGTTTATATATTGCGAGAGCGTTTTCGTCCCTTTCCTCAAGGCTGGGGCAGCTCAGCCCTGGGCCCAGGGAAATGAAAACACACAAGAAATTTATATTTCTGTAGGGACTCCGGCGACTCGAAAACGACCCTTCGCGTCGGCAACTGCCACGCGACTCTCTTAACTAAACTGAAGTTACCCTATTCTATTCCTATTCTATTCTTAATCTATTACCATCCTATCTTAACCTATTCTTATGCTATATCTATCCTACTCTTATACTACGTTTATCTAATTCTTATACTACGTTTATCCTATTCTTACCCTATATTACTGTCTAGCAATCCTCTCTTCCCAGCCAGAGACGGACAAGCCGTGAGGCCAAAACGAGGGACAACTATGGGTCCTCAAAGATCCTTCGTTCTTCGGGGCAAAGAAAAGTGGCTTCTCCTGTATTTGCCGGCCCGTGACGGAATCGGTGTGGCGCTGTTGTTTGCTGCTGCAGTCGCGTTTTCTGCTGCTGACGACGATTGTTGGGTCGGTAAGTGACCGGAGAGCCTCTTGCTTGCGCAGAGCAGGATGCTATTATTTTCCGGGGTAATGCAGAGGCTGTTGCCTGGGCAGAGCAGGGTGCTATCGCTGCGCGGTACGGCTTTCCGACATCGGGGTGTCGGATCGTTGGCCGTTAGTCACGTCAGCTTTGGTGTACCTTTGGCTTTCCGGCATTGCATCGCCGGACCATTGGCCAGGGAGGTGCGGGTCGTGCCAACCTTGGCCGCTATGGGCGTATCTGGATTGACAGACCCTTGGCTGTGGGTGACTTATTGCTTCTTTGTGTTGTTCGCATTCTGTTGCCGATACTATGATGTGCTCGTAGCGCTTGACGTGACCGTAGTTCGTTGCAGCTTTGTTCGTAGCAGTTGGTGATTTTGTTGTTGTTGTAGATGTGATCTTTGTGGCTTCGAATTTATCGTAGTTGTTGTTTGGTTCGTCGTAGTTGCTGTGACGTTGTTGATTATGTAGATGCTGGGACGTTATTATTATAGTTGTGTGGACTATTAGGCTGGGTTTGTTGCGGTGTTTGTAGCCGTTTTGTAATTATGGCGATAGCCACCTGTTGTGGTCGCTGTGGTAATAGTTGGGAGCGCCGCTAACGGAGCTGCGGTTATGGTAGTTGTGGTGTTTGTAGTTGGATAATTGTCGATGCTGTTGCTGTGCTTCAATCACCCAGATGACGCGAAGCGACAATGTCATGTTGGCGATTGGATGGCTTATACTAGCTTAATTAGGGTTAGTAATATAAATAATTAGCAGAATGGAACTGCCTTCTGATGTTCTCTTTTATTTTCTTTTGAATGTTTTCTTCTTTTCTCTTTATTTATATTATTTCTCCCATGTATTTTGTTTGCTATTGTTGTGGTTTTTTTTTCTGTATTAACGTTTGGCCCGTACAATTTTCTATGGGGGTTAATAGTTCAAGTATTTGTGTAATTGTTATTTGTACAATTTCAAAATTTCAGAATGATAGATTGCATATGGATCCTAAGTTAGGGACGACTAATGTATTTCTTCTTCGGGTTTTCTTTTATTGGTTATTCTCCCTATCACCTTACTTTGTAACGCTTATTCGTACAATGCAATAAAGTGTCTTTATATTTATTTTGGCTGTAGAGGTGTATTTATTGAAATATTTACAACTTCACTTATGATTCTATTTATTTATCGTTTTGTTGTTTTCCTTTTGGGGATGATTTGCTGCATTAACAAAGCAAACCTCTATAAATTTCGTATTCCCTTTTCAATTCGTATGAAATCTTTAAATTACGAATACGGAGTTGCATCACTTGTTTGGAAAACTAAATCTATTTTCAAATCTCAGTAATTTCCGATCAGTGTGTTAACCAACCACAAATGCGATTCTATGTTTGCTCTTCAGAACGATCTTTGTGGTCGCACTGTGACGAGAAGGTTTCCACCAAATCTTGAACGGTGTATATGACCCAATGCGGTGGTTACCGCTTCTTCGCCCCTATTTCGAGTTTAAAGGTTTGGTTTTCGATATTATGTAAATGGTTACAGATCTTGCTGTAATTTTTTTTTATAACCGATGGACTTCTAAAAACGCCCTACAGATTTTTAAACAAGATCAGGATTTATTTACGAAATGTGAGTTCGTTTATCCCTTTAGTACAGGGATGCGTGGAGCCTTCGGCCTTGCAAATAACAAATGCCGGTCATTCGCACGTTACCTTTCTTAGTACATGTAAATGCAAAAAATCTTTCTAAAAGTTTATGATATAATTTAAAGTTTGCAGAAGATGATTCTTTTGGCTATGTTTTTTTTATATTTAGATTTTCCATTAAAGAGGGAGGGGAAGTCGCTATCCTTGTAATTTCTTTTTTTTAACTTCTATTTTTTTTTTTTTTAATTTTTAACTGTGTGGCTGTAGGCTTTTTCCTTTTCTTTGAGTCAGAACTTTGTTATTAATTGCAGCTATTTCTCGTTTAGCCTACTATTTATCATTGAACCACATTGGTTTCTCACAGTATTACTGTTATTTCGTGTATTTTATAACTTAGCGTGATCATTTTATTTTGCTTGACTTTTAGAATTTCGACCTTCACAATAACTCAGAATTGTGCTGTCCGATCGTTAATATTCAGTTGTTTTTTTTTCAATTGAATCGCCCGTTTAGGGATTTGGTTGCTATGGCAAAACCTACATGTTGTGCCCATGGGCACTGATACATATTCCGTTCAAAACTAGTAGTATATAAGTTGCTTACTGACCTGAACTCATACCCTGTTGTAATGGTGGGGGTACCTGTTGCTGGTGTTTGTTGTTAAGAAAGTTTTTTTTTTTGGTTATTGCTGATGTTGTTGTAATTGTAATTGTACTCCTGCTGTTGCTGTAATTGTTGCTGTAGTTGCGTTGGTTGTTCCTGGTGTTTGGCGAGATTAAAGTTGTTGTTGTTGTATATGCTGCTATTCTGATGCGTGATGAAGTTCTTAGAGTTATTGCTGTGGTTGGAGTGGAAATGCGTTGACGATGGTGATGTTACTGCTGCTATTGTCGCTGTTGGTGGGGTTGGTAATGCGTGGAAGGTAGGTTGGCTGTTGGTTATTGTGATTGCTGCTGCTGTGGCGATTGTTGTTATCGTTGGTATAGGGTTGACCACAATCGTCCTGAGTGGATGTACTGGTGTACCCTTGTTAACATGGGGTAGGTGCGGCTTTCTTCAGTTTTTCTTCCATTTTATTACCCCTTTCGCTCCTGTGTGCAGTTTGTTACCAATCTGGTTTGGTCCTCTGTTTTCAGCATATAAATTTCATATGTAGTTTTCTCCTCTTTCCTTTTATATTAAGTTTTATACGAATTGTTTTATATGCGTATTCGCAAACTGTTTGCATGCATGTACAATCATACACACACACAAACCCTATCGATCATTTGGTTCTTGCGTCACACTTTCGTTCGTACTTTTCTTTAATGCCTTTACAAACACATCAATTTTCTTTTTTACTCGGTTTCAGGTCTTTCAATTATATATAGGCATTATTTGCCAAGTATTATGACGGTTTAAGTTTATTTTCATTAGTTTTCACAACGTTGTGCTGACCTTTATTCAAGACATGTTGTGTTTTTGAGTGTGTTCTCTATTTTCCCCTAGGTTTTATACAAATGCTTCTATTATATATGCAAATTCGCAAATTGTTTGCACGCACACACAAGCATACACGCGCAATTGCTAATGATCATTTGGTGCTTACGTCACACTGTTGTTCGTGCTTATCTTTCAATGCATTTCCACACATCAATTTTCCACTTTAATCCATTCCAGTTCCTTTAATTTTTATGTAAGCGTTATTTGCCGAATGTTGTGGTTGTTTAAGTTTATGGTTTTCTGTTTTCGCATTATTATGTTCAATTTATTGAGGGTATTTTGTATATGATTTTCATTTTCCTCCTTCTTTCCAGCGCATTCATTTCGATTTTGATTTTTTTCTCTTGTTCAATTTGAGTTTTTTCTTTCGTTCCTGAGTGAAGTTGTGTTAGCAATTTACTTTTGTCCTGTACCTTTTAATATATACCTTCTTTTTTTTTCTTATATAAAAAAAATGTTCCACAGATGCTTCTATTACCTATGCCAATTTGCAAAATTGTCTACGCGCACACACAAGCAAACACATGCATTTGCTAACGATCATTTGCTTCTTACGTCACACTTTCACTCGTACTTCTCTTTTGCTTTTGCAAACACTTCAACCTTCCACTTTAATCAGTTCCAGTTTCTTTTAATTTTTATGTAAGCGTTATTTGCCGAATATTGCGGTTGTTTAAGTTTATTTTTTTTTTGGGTTTTGCAATCTTGTATGATTTATTTAAGACATTGTTATTTTGGTATATAAATTTTCTTGTCTCTTCTTTTTTTTTTTAAATTGTTGGACACTTTTGTAGTTTATTTCCTTTTTTTTCCTTTTGTATACTTTAATTCTGTTAGCTTGTAGCCGACACGCACTGTTTAAACACTTGTTCACGAATGATCGTCCATGTACCCACGCTCATTTTGGCAATCGTCCAATTCGCCGCGGATTTCTCTGTTGTTTTTTCTTTTCGCTGGGCAACGGTTTCGCGACGATGACATTGCGGTAGTTGATTTTATATGGATTGTTATGGGCTTCTAAATACCCGGCGTTGTTGTTGCGCGTTCGTTAGAAGCATTTATTTATTTCTTGCCTTTGCATGCATTTTATGAAAAATTCATTTCATCCCTTATCGAGGTATGTTTCTTGTTGTTATTTCGAACGTATTATCAAGAAAATTTTAGAAACTTTATTTTTCACTTTTATTTTGTTTGTTTCCTTTTTTTTCCACTTGGCACTTTTGTGTTAAAATTGTTTGCCACTTTTGTAAATGTTTTTTTTTTCATTAATTTGAACTTTTGCGACATGTTCTTGACTTGTTAATTTTTGCAAAGTTTTCGACTTTGATTATATTTTTTCTTTTCTTTCTTTTTTGTTCTGCCGTCTTTTTTTTGAATCTTACTCGCGTTTCGAAAGAATGAAGAGTCCCTGCTCGGGCCCAGGGAAATGGAAATACACAAGAAATTTATATTTTTGCAGGGACTCTTTATTTTATAATTATTTTATTAGAGATTTTTTATTCAAAGCCACGTCTCTCTTATCCGGCGACTCGAAAACCACGCCACGCGACTCTCTTAACTAAACTAAAGTTATCCTATTCTATTCCTATTCTATTCTTAATCTATTAGGGTAGTAATCTATTACTATCCTATCTTAATCTATTCTTATCCTATATTTATTCTACTCTTATACTATGTTTATCCTATTCTTACCGTATCTTACTGTCTACCAGTGCTCTCTCCACAGTCAAAAACGGAGAACCCGTGTGGTCAAAACGAGAGACGACCTTGGGTCCTCACAATATATATATACCCTTTGTTGGTGGTGTTTTGTAATTTAGAATTAAGTAATATTTTTGTCGAAGTTCTCTCTGAAGTTTTTCCACCATATGTTGCTACATATTTGTATAGAAAATTATGTATGCTGCCTTGAATACGCCGCGCACCTCTTGTGTTGAAGAGACCGATTTCAAACTTGTGAGGGTCAAGTTGTCATTTTTGTCCGTGGCAGCTTTTCACCGAATGGAAATGTCCTTCATGTGAAAAAGTGTTGCAAATGTATTAAAATCACTTTCTTTTATTTTTGATCCTTTAATATCATAATGATTAAAACAGTTTTAGTGTTTAATAACCGTGGCAAACCAACCCAGTTCTCTCTGAGTTGTTCAGTCGTTTTAAGCTATTTCTAACAATTTTCCATTTTATTCTTACAACTTCTGTCGTTACAGTTACATTTATCTTCTGTGTTAGTTCATCGGCTAACGCCCTGCCAGCTACCTTCCAGTGAATATAACCCCCTTTCTGTCTTCCTAACTCCATATATTTCTTCAAAAGATCACTAAAAATCACGTCAGGGATGAAGACCATTTTAATAATATAAAATAATAATATAAATATAACAATACCATAATAATACAATAATAATAATATAATAATAAGACGTATAATAATAATAATAATAAATAACCTAATATGGAAAAAAACAAAAGATAATAATATTTGTTAATATTTGTTTCTTTAATAATATTCTTAATTATTAGACCTAACTTAATTAGAATTTTTTTGTTTTGATAAATAGCTTGTATTCACTTGTACTCTCAGTCGTGGCCAAATTCAGACGCTTACTCTCAGATTAAACAAATTTTACACATACAGACTGACTTTTTCAATTATGTCCGTATACCCAAGTTCTTTTAATATTTTGTAAATGTTGAATTTTTATTATTTTGTATTAATTTTCTGTCTTTTTAAACAAACAAAATCTTATTAATATCGCGTTTGTTGTCTTTGGTACGTAGAACAAGGACTTGCAACAGCAAATTATTAGGCAAATCTTCCAATTGGTATCGAAACGTGACGATAACGTCTGTAACTTTTTAGGGGGAGGCAGGTAGAAAAAACAAAAATCGCTATTGCATATGCTCATGTTTTATAAAAAGATTTATAAATCTCTGCATCTCTGCATTTAGCCTAATCGGAGTTTCCGATTACAAGCTTAACTTCATATGATTGGGTTAATATCTAATGACCATTGCGACATTTACAACGTGAGAGAAACAGCTGAGCACTTAATGTTCAAATGCAAAAATTCGATAGTATCAGAAATCGCTTTAAATTTTTTTCATCCTTTTTAGATGTAAAATCAATCAAGCTATCTACCGCCACTACGCAACGTTATATTTTGTCAACGGTAAATAACGTTAGACCTGAGGCATAACAATGTCAGTCTACCAAATTTCATCATCGTATCTCGAAAATTGCGACCTGTTTAAATAAAAATGTAATACATAAAAAGGCAGATAAGATGAAAGCGATTCAATAATGATTCTGAATTGATCGGCGTAGTTGAACTGGGAAAAATTCTATGAACTAGCTTAATTGATAAATAAACCAACCGAAGTAATCGATCTTTGCAATTATTTCTCACTATTAGCGACGATATCTTGAATGATACAGAAGAGAAAATACCCCTGAAATAAATCATGCTTCTAAAAGATATACTTTACAGGATACCAATATGAGTCGTTATAGGAACTTCTAGAATTAGCTGTTATAGGCGTTGGGCAGTTCGGAAAAGTCTATCAGTATCTAAAGCCTTTATATGGCTGCATTTACGCAATTAAGAAAAATATTAAACCGGTAGCGGGCAGTTAGTTCGAGTAAGTATGAACAATGAAAGAAAAAATGTCCGTTTTTAAACGGTGTCATTGTTTCTTTTCAGAAAACGTGCTTTGAATCAAAATGAGTACTCTTTGAACTGAAAATATTACTATTACATGTAGCCGAGGGAATACGCTGTATACATTCCAATGATTTAGTTCACATGAATCAGAAAATATCTTCTTTACAAAAATACCTTCAGCGCATAAATCGCCAATGCCACCAAATTTCTGAGACAACCGGCCTCATACTCGTTGGACGATTCTACATTGCTTTTACCAGTATTTATAGCTATTAGAACATTTATTTATTGTTTTAATTTAACGAAACGTTGAATTCCTAGTAACAAAATGCTGCGCTACATATATTCTGTAGTATCTCTTATTTATTTTCATATATATATAAGTTTTTTCATTTTCTTTTTTTGCTAGATTAACTGTACATTAAATATTAAACATGCACAAGAGTTTGCAGTTTTTGTTGAGTTTTGAGGCTTTTTTATGGTTTTTTTTTCTTCTTTTTTGAACTTTGTTTTAAGGTACTTAGTACAGCGCAGAGTAGGAAAACATAGAAAATAATAATTGTAACACTTTTCTATTCATAGGAATTTGGTAAAGCTAAAAAGTCGCGTTGTAGTCGTAGATAATAAAAATAAAGGTCCCTGCAATCAATAAATTTCTTGTGTGTTTCCATTTCCCTGGGCGGCTGAGCTTCCCCAGCCATTAGGAAAGAGGCGGAGACGTCCCCACAGTCTTTAAATAATTATCAAAAATAAAAATTATAAAATGGATAATAATACAAAACGCATTTAAAACTTGTTAAATAATGGAGGATGACTTCTTTAACGTACCCGACGCTAAAAGAGAGTTACGACAGGGTATAGTGGAATGTCAGAAACGTGGTTTAGTGTACAGCGTCAAATGGTTAGCTGAAATTTGCCACGGCCTTGCAGGCGTGGATATTGACGGCGAGGATGAAAGAGATAATTTCGGTATTCGGCTGGAAAGCAAAGCACCGAAAGAATATGATAATTATTTTCTGGGTAAAAGCAACTTTGATGTACGTGAATATTATAGAGCTGCTCATTTAGTGCGGAATGCTAGTTCTCCAGTTTTCAGATTCCTTCTTCTTTATGCCACTTTTATGGCAGCGGAGAAACGACGGTTGGATTCGGCCACGGATCAATCGAATCTAAATGACTCAAGTCACTTTAAAGACCTGGGTGAGATTTTGGTTACTTTGCGGGCAGAGCATTCGCGAAATAAATTAGACGGTTACGGCATGTATTTATACGGTGTTGTGATACAAGAGCAAAAGCGACCAATTCAAAAAAACGAATCGGAAACAATCAGGTAAACATTGAAAATCATAGCGATTTCTTTTATATATATTTTTATATATATTAATAAAGCTATTTTAAATGTATAATAAAGTTATTATATAAATTGTAGTCCACTTCAAAGTGGATGCATATGACGGTATGCGATCACACTACACCCTTACCGTTTTTTTTGGTTATTTGATTATTTGTTTATTTATTTAATTATTCCACCTATACTAGAAACTCAACTAAACAAATAACAGTCGAGTTCAATTGGCTCTTAATGGAAAACTTATATTAATTAATAAAAAAATTTAGTGTAAGTACAATAACACAAATAAGAAGAAAAAAAAAGAAAAAGAAAAACAAGCATGTACATTATCAGCATAGGGACACACTTACAACCGGTGCAGAACCAAATTGCAAATGAACCCCTAAACCATCGCAAACATGCATAAGCCTGGCAACCGATAATAGATTGTCAATAATTCATTTTCGAAACGTAACGATTTTTTAGGATAAAAGCTAATTTAAATACGACATAGGTAAATCGCGCGTATTAAGCAATGTTGCTTTAATAGACTTTAAAGAGTTCTTGCAAACGACTCTGAACAGCTCATAATTAAACTTACAATGACTAAGCTTAACCAAGATAAAGTGCCTGGAGAAGCGGTTAGAGACATTAAAGCGTATTTCATCAAGTAATGAAGGCGAGTCAATAGCACCATTTATTACTTTAATTAGAAAGGAAACGCCAAGAACAAATCTACGTTTCTCAAGAGACGGTAGGGACAGCAGAAGCAACCTATTTTCATACGGAGGAAGAGAGGCAATCGGATCCCAACCCAAATTTCTAAAGGCAAACAGCAAGAACTGCTTTTGAACAGATTCGATTGCATCTACGTAGCACCTATATGAAGGAGACCACACAACTGAGGCATACTCGAGTATGGGTCTAACCAAACACATGTACAGCCTTTTCGTAATGTAGGGATCATCAACCTCTTTGGACCACCTTTTTATAAAACCAAGCGCGGACCTAGCTTTGCTAATCGAGAGCTCAATATGCAAGTTAAAACGTAACCTATGGTCAAATAGAACGCCTAAATCTGTGATCGAATCGGCATCCTCGAACTTATGCGAATTTATGAAATACTGAGTAATGAATGACTTTCTTCTTGAGAATGAAAGCTTCTTACATTTACTCAGATTTAGTTTCAGAAGATTCAAAGAGCACCATACAACAAAATTATCCAAATCACCATGAAGCTGATGTGATTGCGATTCAACAGAGAAGGAAGAAAACAGTTTCACATCATCAGCATACATTAAGATCTGGCTGGAATTAACCACCGATGGGAGATCGTTAATGTATAAACTAAATAAAATGGGACCTAAGTGACTTCCTTAAAGGAACGCCAGACGTAACGGGGAATTCATCCGAGGTGATGAAGTTAAACAAAATCCTGAAGGATCTATTGTGCAGATAAGAGCTTATCCATTTCACTAAGTAGGGTGGGAAACCAGAGGCTTGGAGTTTAAAGATAAGTAAGTTATGGTTAACCATATCAAATGCTTTGCTTAAATCAGTGTAAATAACATCTGTGCGAGAGCCACTAGAAAAAGCCTTGAAAACATGACAGGTAAACTCTAACAAGTTGGTGACTGTAGATCGCCCTTTCCGAAAGCCGTGATGGTGCGGAGAAATATACGAATTAATGGCAAAAGCCATCTGCAGTAATAATGATGGATGAGGAAGTTAAATCTATGCCTCGCCACCGAGTAAGCGATATAGTCGAGCGCAAAGCCACTTTTCGAATATTTTTTGAATAGCGAGTTTTTTCTATTCTTGTGATATTTAATTGTCTTATTAAACCACGGGGGACACCTGCTTCGAGGTCGACAATGCTTGATCGGAACAGATGCAGCAATAGCTAGATTTAAGGTATTGTAGAACGATGACAATAAGCTTTCAATACTACCGGTTGAGAAATCAAGCGTCAAATGTGAAAGACGATGCTTTAGCAATACAATATTGATTTTATGAGAATCATAATAATTATTTAAAAAAGTTTGATTTGGCACATTAAGGCATTTCAACAAACCATCATTCATATGATGAAAGGAAATGCATATTTATGGATGATAAGGATCCTCAGGTAAACTAAAAGGTGGACAACGATTTACGTTAATTTCGGGAAAATTGGCAAAGCAGAGATCAAGCAGTCTACCATTACAATTAGGGGTACGATTATATTGACCCAAATTATGATCAAACAATTCACTAAAGAACACAACAGCCCTATGAGACATTGAAGTAGCTTGTGAGACTTGTCCAGTCTGGTGACCAACATTCACACGCGAACAGCCAGGAGGAGAGGATGATTTATTTTTCTCTTCATTACTTTTAGGCGATGGCGCTTGATTAGAGTGAGTGGCGACTCTGGGTGGAGATATCCTTGCCACTTCAGCGTAGCTTAAAACAGAAGGACTTGCCGGCTTGTTTGTAACTGTTTTGCTACCAACCGACTCAGCAATATCGAAACATTACTGTTCATTTTAGAGTTAGAGGGAGCGGTAACTTGTACCAACGAATCAGATTTGGAAAAAGCCAGAGGTGACGTCCCACACGCTACGCTACGAGCAGAAGATGAGTATCCAATAAAACGACACTCATCAAACCTAGACTTAATGAGCTCAAACTTTTCCCACAAAGAGCCGAGATTTCTACTCAATTCCAAGAAACCATAACGGGTCTCCGTGAAAAGTTTATAAAAATCAATGTCCCGCTGCCTACAGTCAGGACGTCTTAAGCCTTTAGACGGGTCACCGACTGCGTCAGCAGCACCCCCGAGAATACCTTTAGAGAGAAAATTGTTAATGTTTTGACAGACGTTAACAATTTTCTGTTATGGAAGAGAATTTCTTTTTAACGGTAATTTTTAAATAATTAAATTCTTAAGTATATAGTGTTTATTTACAGCTTTGAATGCTTAGTTTTTAATTATATTTGGTTAAATTTTGTATTCATAGTCTTTTTGGTTTATAATTTTTCATTTCTTAAATTTAGTTTACTAGATTTTTATAGTGTTTGACATGTACTTTATTTGTATTGTTAATTGTTTTGTTTTTGAATCTTAGCTAGATAGTAAGTTGTATTTGGGTGTGTTTAGTTTAGGTTGAGGCTTGCCTTGGGTATTTGTAGCCCCTTTATTTAATATTCAAATATAATTGTCTTCCCAATATGTCTCATTACAAAGTTAATCTTCTTGATTTTAATATTTTCTTAAATAATCTTCATATATTTGTCGTCATTGGGTGGGTTTAATACAATGTCGCTGCTATAGTTATATCCCTTTTAGATGTTGTTGTATTTCATTATTCTTGAATAATCTTCATATGTTTGTCGTTATTGGGTGAGTTTAATGCAATGTCTTTGCTATTCCTCATTTATGTGGTTATATTCCCTTATTTACTCTTTTCACTATTCCTCATTTCAATGTGTTCTTCACATACATGGTTTAGTAAGATCTCTTAACTTTTTGTTTTAAATATCTATACTTTATATATTTTAATATTCTACGTATCTATCTGATCTTCTTAATGTTAACATATTTTGTATATTTTTCATATATACATATTTTTTTTTTTTCATGTTTCTTTCTTTTTTTTTGATTTGTATTCTAATTGCGGGTAGGGTGAATGCTGCTTATTGTTTGGTTGGCACGGAACTGCTGTCTATGTATGCCTTCCTTGATTACGTCTTGGTAATCAATAGTGTTGACGTCGTCGCCAAAAAATAGTGGATGGGCATGTTTGAAGTCCAAGGGGGTGAAGAAGGATGTGCCGTGGTCTGCCTTGAAAGGTTGAGTGTTGTCCTCGGGTGGGATCATTTCGTGGGCGGGAGTTATAGGAGGTGTGTAAAAATTATTTGGCTGCCTGACAGGATCGGTCGCAGGATCGTCATGTAATATAAAAGTTGTTTAAATGCAACAGAGTGTAGTGTTGACCAAATGTGTTGCAGTATTATTTGGAAGGATTCCCTATGAATCCTTCCCTGGCAAGGGTACTTAGAAAAAGGATGAGGTGTAAGTGTATCCCTATTCTGCTCGGCTTCAGAACGCCAAGTCTTTCCGTCGCTCATAATGCCAATTAGTCTCAGCTCGAGACGGTCCCTAAACCTTTAACGTAGACGAGTTGAACGCCTTGTATTTTTTTTAGCGAATTAAATGCTTTGATTGAATTGTTTAATAACAATTGACTTTTTTAAAAAAATGTGCACTATTTATACTTAATTCTAACAGGTGACTTAATGCTAATGTAAACACTAATTAATTGGGGCGCCTGGTATCGCATTGCATTTCGTAATGCAATACCCAGCCAGTTGAAGTGCGACAAAATTTTTGTTTTTCTCCTTCAAAGTGGATGTATATAACGGTATGCGATCGCTCTACAAAATAAAGCTATTATATAAATAATGTTATATATATATTAATAAAGCTATTTTAAATATATAATAAAGCTATTAATTAAATAAAGCTATTATATAAATAAAGCTATTTATATTTAAATATAAATTATATAAATTAATATACAGCAACAGAAAAGGCCAGTTAGATTTTTCCAATAACAAATAAAAGCGGTTGAAGAAGTGTTTGTGGCTATAAGCTCAAACTAGACGGATGCTTTTGGTTATATTTTCGGTTATACGTTGCGTTTTGGGTTATTGCATCGTATACTCGTTGTACTTGTTTCAACAGCATTTCGGATGTTGTAGTCTCGATTTGTAATAAATTTCTATTGAGTGTCTCCCAGAGTTCATTGGGTGGCCTAAAATTCTTTTTTGGGTTTAATGACAACAAGCGATTTTTACGAAACATCCTTGGAACATTCAAAGTCGAATGCCCGATGTTTAAAGTATTTTGAGATTTTAAAACGGTTTGTTTGGATTCATCATTAAGAGCCAACAATGTATCATCGGTGTGTTGACATAAACACTGCTTTGAATAATCTTGAGGAGGAACCCATTGACTTAATACAATATTAGCATAATCGCTTCCCATCTCTTCACTCCCTTCATCGTCTACAACTTTTATATTCGACTTTTTCTCAGCTGCTGACAATTTGCCGCTCCATCTGGTGTAATCTTCTTCTTCTTTCCTGCTTGTTAAAAATGTCTTAAAAGTTTTTTTTCCAGACAGCTTGCTTTGCTTCTTAGAAATAATTTTATTTTTTATACAAAGCAAATTATGCTCAATATCACCATCACTTTAACTTTGATGAAATTCGTTTAGGAGGCCTTCCAAGCGTTTTTCCCCTTTCTCAGATATGAGCACTTTCTTGTCATTAGCCGTTTGGAAACCTGTGGGTTTGTCGGCTTGTGCACTGCTCTTTGCATTTTTTTAAATTTGAATTTCATGCGATCTTTTATATCTTTCTTTCCAGTTTCTTTTTCGAATATTAGCCTTTTGCTGGTTGCGGTTGTTTTACACTTGGATTCCATACTTTTATTCGATATCCGAGCTTTTATATCTTTTAATTCAGTTTGATAATCCGTTTCCTGCAAATCGTCTTAAATTCTCTTAGGATATTTTGCTTTCTTGCGATATGGAGATTTTTTTACCATTGGCTGTTTGAAGACCTGCAGAAATAAAAAAAAAATTATAAAAATAAGCATCAAAAGAGGGTTAGGAATCCACACCTTGCGTTATCTGCTTATTTGCTTGAATTTAGATATATTGGGAAAGTTATTATTATTATTATTGATCTTCTCGTTTTGATCTAAGATTTCTTGTGTGCAAATGGGGGCCAATGAGTCATCTTCATCTTCATCCCAATCATCATTTTTACTTATCCCAGTTTTACACTAATTAGTTGGCACTAAAGCTGAAAAATTTTAGATTAACCTAAATATTGTCTCTTCACAAATTTTAAAAACACCTTACTTTGACTTACGTTGTACGTGTCGTCTTTCTCGATATCGTCGTAACAACGATCTGAAGCTATTCCTAAGAAGAATGTACAAAGTTAGACTTGTTAGTAAAAGCCTATAAAGAGCCACTTACTTTCTTTTTCTGGCGTAGAATCATATGACTTTCTAGAATTCAAAAAATGATTAACATGCAGCACTGAAGATGAACATGTGCTCATATTCTCATTGGCATAAAAAGCAGCGGTAAGTTTTTCCTACAAATTTGATTTCGCCTTTTGTTTCGATTCACGGCTATAGTTACGTTTCGGTTTCTCCAGTATTATAAATAAAGGGCTCCGTTGCAAATTTCATAATTTACTCTCAGGCGATGCTGTAGGACTGTTAAAAGACGTTGTGGAAAAGTCCTCAAATATTATATCCACTATTGTCTTCTTTTTGTTGTCACCACGAGCTCTTTCTGGTGCGTCTATGTTGTTGTTTTCTTCTTTCATCATAACTTTCACTTCATTGCAACATTCGATTAATTCTGTATCAGTGATATGAAATTCACTTCCATTTGTCGATAACTCAGCAGACTGTGACAATAATTTATGTCATGATATAAATTTTTGTGAGGCTGTCAAGTTGTCAAAATTAATTGTTGAGGTTTGCACATAAGACCGGGAATCTGCTAAGGACATTATTTCATCTTCGTATCGATCCAGGCGTTTTTCTAAAGCGATATTTTTTTGAATTACCAATGTTTTATTGATATCATTCGGGCCGTCCAAGCAACTTTCTTCACTTATGTTGTTCTGCAATTTATGTTTCCTTTGCATCCGCTTCTGATAGACAGATGTGTAGGATCTTTGGGGAATAGATTCTATGTTTTCATCCATTTTTCAAATTTAATAAATTGATTTTTAATTTTTCTTGATTTTCTTCTTTTCTTCTTTCTCCTAGATATATTGTTGTATATTTGAAATTTAATTGATGTACATTTTATATTTTATCGGTTATCGGGTTGTAACAGGCACTGTAGTGGGGAGGGAAAAAAAAGGAAAGAAAAAGGAAAACCTTGGCAACCTTGAAAAATCGACAAGCGGCGCGTAGGAATAAAGAAAAAAAGGGAAACTTGGGGAACTCTGAAGGAAGAAAAAAAGTTCTGGATAATGGCGTAGAGTGGTTTTGTTTTGATTTTACTTTTTGTGGATTTTTAGCACAATTTTTAAAGGAAATCTTTGAGAGTGTTCTTAAGATATTATAAAAATATTGAAAGGGAGAACTTTCACTTTCGTGCTATCTATATATCGATGGAATTATTCCAATCAATCTGATGAATTCTTGCCAAAAATGGCATGTGATAAAACCTTGTGACTTTGGTGCATAACAACAACAAAACCTCCAAATCACTTTTGGTCGCCTTTTACTTTCGAAATTATAAAAATATATAAAGGGAGAAACTTCACTTGGTTCTACCTTGACACGTTTTTTTGAGAAGAAGAAAAAAGATGGCGCTCCGCGGATTCTTCTAGCGTGCTAAATCTTTGTTCGTTGGGAGAGTTTAAAATAAACCTAGTTTTGCGGTGCCATCGTGATTTAACGAAAGGATAGCTATTGTGTTGAGTCGTTCAAGGAAACGATAACCGCATTTCCCACATCTTTAATAACGAAAACCGGCCCGAAGCAAAAAGGGAAAAAAATGTAAGAAGGAAGGAAGTTAAATCGTCCGGCGTAACGCCCGGAGCACACCGTCTCTAAGAGGGAAGCAAACCTCGGCTTATCTTACATGTATTATTAATTCTACTTTTTTTACGATAATTCCAGCACTTATAATTACTTAAAGCACCTTTCAGCTGCCGCGATGCGCATCGGCGTGGTTGGCGTTTTCGTAAGTCGTTTATTAAAATTAATTATTAACCTAGAGCGTAAATTTTGTATCGGTAATGTTATACTAATTCGTATTAAGATAGTGATAAGCTTGGATACTAACTATTCTTCCTTTTTTTTTTTGAAATTTGTGAATTATACATATGGAATTAAAACTGTGGATTACATTCATTGAAAGGGAGAGTAAAGAAATGCTTTGTTATTAAAGGTAACAGTACTGGTAAGACTTCCGGCGGGAGACGGAGAGTCTAGGTAGAGGCTAGGTGGTCAGGGCATGGGTTGGATTGGTTTAAAGCTTTTTTTCCAGATTTGACAATAAGCATGTTTTTATTCTAAAATAAGGAAATATCGTAGCGAGGCAAGTGCCTAACACGTGTCTGTATATCCGATACTTGGACACCCCCCATCCGACGAGCCAGGCCGGAAAACACGCGAAAAATTATGAGAATCAGACGAAACATCCGTGTTTAGGTAGAGTTTGCGAAACGTTACAGGGTGCCGCGGATTAATTGGTGGCCTAGCGATGGTGATCCTGGCCTGGTATATTTTTCTCATTTATTACAAGCAACTCTGTGCATATTCGTACTCTTCTTATTCTATTTTGGTATAAAAGAAATAGCCGATTAACGGTTTTTAGTCAGAAACCATTTTGCAAGCGCTTGTGAAAGATTGGCAAAGAAAAATTTTTGTAATAAGAGAAGAGATTATAATAAAAATATATAGAAAACAATATCAATTAAACCAAAAATACCAAAAAATTATTATTGTTATTATTATTATAATTTTAGACTAATGAAATAAATTCTTAGACTAAAAAAAAGAAGACATTGAGTACTAGCAGCACAGGCTATCGGCGCTAACCAAAAAATTAAAATTCATATAAACTATTATTTCAGTATTTTGAGTTTATTATTGTGTACTTTGATAATAAAGTAAAGTTTTCATCTCATTATATCAATATTATACGTTGCATACACCACCATATATTGTAATGAATGGCCGTGGCAAAGAAACAAGGCAAAAATCCTGCATAATAACCATTGAATACAGAAGTGAAAATTACTTGTTTCAAGCGATTATTGAAATCATTGCGTAGTAGTTCAATTTCATCACGTATGGCTTACGTTGAACAGCGCAGCAATGCAATGGTAACGCATTGAAATAAGCTCCTCTTATCTCACAAATGAAACGCAAAAATGGTTCAATTTTTAACCAATTTAAACCAAAAATTAAATAATACACAACAAACCTGAAAGTATAAGAATAAAAAAATTAAAAAATTAAAACAAATGTGTCCTTACTTCCTGCTTTGATCTATAACTTACAGACGTATTAGCAAAAAAATGGATAAATTATTTTGATTGTTGTACATCACAACAACACAGAAGACCAGCGTGGCTAATATAATATCTTCGATCAGGAATTTACATATACGCCACAGCCGGTGATATTCACGAGCTCATAATCAATTGTGGTGCTGTTTGAGCAGGTACAGACTTTCTTTTAAAAATTTGGAGATTAAAAAACAGTAAACTTATCACAATCGTAACAATACTTTTCTTGCTCTGATATCTGAGAAAAGAAGGTTATTAAATAAAACTTAAATTGGTTATCCGACGTTTCGAAATTCAAATTAGATAAGCCATTTAAAAATTCTCTCCACTGAGCATTCATCGATAAGTTTATGGGAGAGTAAGCAGCAAACATTGAGTGGATAAGTTCGTTATACTATTATTATATTCCTATATTCTCTTCACACAAATATTTTATGAAAACCTTATCAGGATATTGTTTATGTTTGATTGTGGAAGTCACCAATTTGTTCGATAAATATTAATGTTAATAAATTGCATAGCAGCAGCGCAAGTGGTAAAAAGAAACATCATTGATTCATTCAATAATTCAGAACTATTTGCAAACTCTGGTAAATATATATTTATATATATATAAGCTTCGGCATGATGCTATGTGTAGAGCTATATTCTTCCTCTTTAGAATTGTCACGCATGACGTCACTAATACTTCACTTCAGGCTTTAATCCAAAGACACTCAGATGCAATGAGAGGCTTCTCTTATTTTACGAGAAAAACTTTTTTTTTTTTTTTTTTTTGGTATGTTGAATAGAGATGGACTAAGCCAATAGATTTGTGGCTTATATGTCCAGATAATAAACTGTCGTAATTTTTGGTCACAATTATGTACAAAAAGTAACAAAAAAAAGCGCCCGTTATAACTGGAGCCAGCATATTAAGTGTAATTGTGTACGTGTGTGTAATTGTGCTTGTTAAGTTCTTGAAAGTCAAACAGTGTTGCAAACTTTGGCTGCAAACGAAAAGGAATGCTATGGTAATAGAAGATGATTGAACGCAAAAACGAAAGAAAAAAAGGAAAGAAGAGGAAAAAAAATTCTAAAAGGATAAATTAGCTTTTCTAATAAAGCAAGTTAGTTCCCCGAGATGACGTACATTTTTTGCTGCAAATAGATCGAGGAGACAGTCATATAACTTGAAGAAGCTAAAGGAATCTCTAATGCCATCAAGCCTGTGTCATCTGAAGATTAGATGCTCGGCAGACTCAACAACATTCCACACTTCACAAAAATCACATGGTAAAGCACGAATCAATTTTAAATAAACTTTGTGTGACCACTCATGAGTCTATAAAGAATTTTGATTTCCCAGGAATTAAAAGAAGATACATAAAAGTGTTTGAATTGAAATGTGGGATTTAATTTATAGAAAAGGCGATTGGATTTAACGCCCGCTATTTCTTTAAATTCGTCGTTTAGCTGTTGAAGGATGTGGGTGCGAATTGCCCGAATTGCTTCATTGGGAGTGTATTTGATGGACAAAATTGTCCCATCAACACGAGCTCTCCCTGCATGAAAGTCGGCTTTTACATTTAAAAAAAAGCCGCAGTGACCAGATACCCAAACGAGGTGACAGTCATCCACTTGAGATCCGTGCAACATCTTATGAATATCAACCACATATTGATTCTCTGCATCTCTTTTATTTATTAGAAGTAGAGCTGACCTGCTGTCAGAAAAAATAACAAACCTTCTGATACCATCGGAGATAGCAACCTTAATAACATGTCGAATGGCGAACAACTCAATAAAAGTCGAGGAAAGTTCCTCTTCTACTTTAACTCGATGTACTGTTTCAGATAGATGTTTCACGACCGAGAAGCCAGATACATTATGTCATGCATATATATCGTAGCCGTTGTTGTAATAAAAAAAGGAGCTTTTCTTGGCATAACAACCTCATACAAGAGAAGTTGACATTTTGTGTTGAGGTAGAGATCGATTCAAGAGTGTTCATGAAGACTCTGCATATGATGGTAATGAAATTCAAGGGAGGAATTGAGTCTATATTATCAAAGATATGACAAAGATTGACTATATTATCAAAGAAGACAGTGTCACAGAGATATAACTTCTTAAAAAAAAGAAGGATTTATCAGCTTGATCTTAATTAACTCTTTGGCAGTGCAAAAAAGAGCACCTTCGGAAACGGGTTACTCACCAGATATGACATCGATTCGAGAATGTTCATGAAGACTCTGCATTTACTGGTAATGAAATTCAAGGGAGGATTGAATCTAACTTATCAAAAATATGACGAATTTTTTGTTAGCAAAAAGTATAGCTGCAAGTGACAGTATCACTGAGAGATATAAGTTCCTGAAAAAAAGGAAGGATTTATCATCTTGACTTTAATTAACTCTTTGGCAGTGCAAAGAAGGGCTCTTTCGGAAACCGGCCATTCACCAGATATGACATTCAGAATATGTTGAAGAGTTGAGGGAGTCAGTCCAGTACAACGTTTTAACGTTCGATTTTCAAATGCTTGTATACGTTTCTCAATATATTTTGGGAAATTGCAACATGTGGAATGTGCAAATTCAATTTTGGACCTGACTAAAAATTTGTATACACAGTCACAGCGTTTTTAGTAGGCAAGCCTGACTGATTTTTTGTCATGAGTCTTTGAACGCCTTTTCATAATGCCCACGAAGGGTTAAGCTGTCATTTCAAATTCTCCCAACAAATCGAAGAGATTTTACCTGATTAACTTGGGAACCTTTGATAGGAAGTCTGATTTCACGTTTAGAACCTTTGGCAAAATAAATAGTGTTTGTCTTGCTGGGGTTAAAATATAAATTAAGATCAGCGCGTGCATCGAAAAACAAGTTCGCTTTCATCGAGAGTTTATTGACAGCTGCTGAAAAAGGTGAGTCTGCAGATACAATTAGAAAATCATCTGCATATTGAAAAATATGAGTCTTGTCATCTTGAAGATCATGCAAAGAAGCTGCGCATAAATTGAAGACAATAGGACTTAAACAACTGCCTTGTGGGATACCACCGTATATTTCAATTTTTTCGGTACCCATCACCAACACACGCTTGGATAAAAAATTCACAGCCCCACAGCCGCATTGAAGAAGAATCGAAAAGTTTAAGAGAATTCTACCAAGCTTAATCAAGTTGAAATCAGAGGGCTTGTCGATAGCCTGTTTACTAGGCGCAATTAAAACGTTTGCGTTATCTGCTCTTTTTTTTTCCTTTGTTTCACTAACACCGGTAAACACAAAAATTATCCAGCTGCCGTTTGCAGGGATGATGTGCTGTATCGAGTGTGAATGAAATGCGAATGCGAAAAATAACTAGTTTTCTAGTTTGGACAAATACCGTTGCCAAGTAATAAAAAATATAAAATTGGGGGACTTTTGCTGACAACTTTACAATTAACATAAAGTATTACGTTCTTTCTGTAAATAGCACAGAGTATTATGTTCGCTCTGTAAATAGCATAGAGTATGACGTTCGTTCTGTAAATTAGCAAAAAATTTAGCTACTGTTTTGTTTAATTTGATAATTTAAAAAAAATTATGGCGGTCTACTTTTAGGCTAACTTGTAAAATTGAAGAAATTAAGAAATTTTATCTGGAAACATAAAACAACTATTTTCGACATTAGATATAAAAGTCGAATTTCAAGCATTAGATTTGATTTCTTATTCACAACTATGTTATCCTTTTTCCTACTTCCTATGAAATGCTTAATCCGCCTTCATCAAAACAGAGTAAATTGTTATAAACTAACGAATGCAGAAATTTTACCAACTCGGCTTAGGAAATGTTAAAGAAATATGAAATTCACTTGACATGTGTAGAAATGTAATATTTTATACATTTTATGTATTTAATGTATTTTGCAACTGTAAAGCTGGTATTGTGTGTGTGTGTGTGGTTGTTGCTGTAAATCTTGTTGCTATAAAGCTGGGCTTCGAGCCGAACACAAAATCTAAAACAATTTATTGCTTTTAATAAATAAGAAAAACGGTGAGCAAAAAATCTCTCTCCTCTGTTAAATAAGAAAAAGTAACAAAGCAATCGTGCACAGAGAAGGTTTCACCTCGAGAAATTCAACACAGAATAAGAGCTTGTACACCGTCCGGACATTTTATATTTTGTTTTCATGTTATGACTTTTTAAAAAATTAGGCATTAGACGGTCGCAAAATAATCCATTTTTAATATTTCAAAATTCGACCATTAGGTTGAATACAGCAACACAAAGGCACTCTTCTGATATCCAGATAGATATGCAGGATATTTCAAGGTCGCCCTTGTTCATACATAATTTTTTTTATTTGAGACTTAATATGAAGAATGGTGCTTAAAACCATTCGATCCAATCCACATTTTGTCTTCTGTGTTGATCCGTCAGAGAGTGAATTAGGTATTTTGGATTTGATTCAAGTATTTATTGAGACTTTGCATAAATGCTTTGAGAATGTGTGTGGGTTTGATTTAATTTTTCACGCTAATGCGTATATCATATACTTTCCAAATTGGTAATGGGTGGGATAGTTTTGCAAACAAATATGAGCGACATAATGGCAAGGATTGAGTAGCAAAATAAGCTGGTTAAACAAGAAGCTAGCATATCATGCACCAATCCATCTAATGAATGTGAAAAGTATATAAGAAGCTGCAGTTTGATGCAAACAAGCATTACTTACATGTTTATTTAATTTCCTTCAGGATACGCCGTTATTATACATTGGCCGGTATTCTCTCGTTTTATCAGCGATCGGACAACAAGGTAAAAGTATACACCAAAATTCCGGACTGCATTAAATGGATTTTGGTAATGATTGAACAGAAACTTCATTTACGAATTAGACGATTAAGGCTATCCTGGCTTTGAGTACCAGATATTTGTTGATAAATACCAGATATTTGCTTGATATTTTCAATTTTGATAATTTATGACTTTCGAAGCAGATGTCTTTAAGTTTGAATAAAATTAAATTCTCTGAATGAGCCGACAGCCTGTGTTGCTAGTGCTCAATGTCTTTTTTTTAGTCTAAGAATTCAATTCATTAGTCTAAAATTAAAATAATAATAATAAATTCTCTGAAAATTAAATGAAAATTAAAATATGATTTTTAGAATATATCGACTGTCATCAACATGTGTTTAATTGCATTTTGGAATTTTTGATTCATTTTGCACATGTGGGTTTGGTGAGGCTCGATTTAAAGCAATCCAACTCAATGTCCAATGTAAATGTAATCCAATATAATTCTCATTTAACAGAAGCCTACATTTCTGACCCTTTAACAGAAGTGCGAGCTCACACTCTCACACACTCTAATACCTCATTTACTTTATGCTCACTCACGTAACAGAATCGAAACGTTGCAATTTATCGAAAGCAACTTCGTGCTCTCTCCATTCTCCACACATGGTTCTTTTTTTTTAAACCTTGTAAAGGAAAAAGGCAGCTAACAGATTTTGGCGAGAAATCAAAACACGGTGCCACGCCTACATTGAATTTGATTTTTTAAAATTGCTCACCTTTGACGATTTGAATCAACGCCTGAACAATATTGGACTTGGATATGGAAAAGGAAATTGAAGAACTGAATACGAAATACAATGCCAAATGACAACCTATTGTAGATGATATGAACGCAAAACGCAAATGTGAACGGAAAATTAATAATACCTTATGCAAAATTTAATAAGATTGAAAGTATTGGCAAAACTAATAGATGAAAAAAAAATCAATTTGTATATACGAGCGGAACCGCTAAGAATTACGTTGTTTTTGATGGAGATTCATTTAAAAACAATTGGTTTTTTTTTGATGTGGTGATCGTTTCCACTCTACAATAAATCGTTTTTGCAGACGATTATAAGATGCACGATATCGTATACCTCCAAATATACATTGGACGGAAAGCTAAACAGAAAATTGTAGAAGCAAGTCTACATCATCAGCATTACTACTCCTGTATTAACTCTCACCAGTGCTCTTCTCCAATCTGCAATTTTAAGGAAATTCTTAGAATAAAGCACGTTCTTTGTGACCGCTTAAAATTATGTTTATTAGAGGATTTGTAGAACAAGCAATCAGAACAACTATGAACATGAAAGTAGCTATAAAAAGTAATTAGTGGTTGAACTTATCTATTAATTATTTTTCCTTATATACATGTATAAATGTTATAATATATTAACTTTTTTATTCTTTTTTGGTTTCTTCGTAGAGTACTTAAAAGCATATACGTATTATCTTCTTCGTATTATTCTTCTCTGATCTTAGCAAGACTAAATATTTCTCACTTTCCATTGCCTTCGTTGATATTAGTTGAATTTTGAGACGTAACTAATAAGTTTAAATATATAAACATATATATAAGAAAAACTTTAAAATTTATACATTTTTATATTTATATATTTAACTTTCTTTTCTAAAATAAGTCGAGAGCCTTTGTTTCTAATTCTCCATGTTTTCTTTAAGTCTAAGAATTTATATCATTATTTCGTTTTCCTTCACTTCAGAAAGAATGGTCTAAACCATTAAAAATCGGATTTAATTATTTAAAATAAAAAAGTTGTTCTTCTCCAAATATCCTAAAATCATTTAAGAAAATGTGTTTGACCATTTATTTATTTTTTTTTTTTTTTGCTTTCTGGCAACAGTATATTAAACATAACAGATCATTTTCATAGAAAATTCCACTAAGAAAATTCCACACTAAGTTTAATCATTTAAATAATCTACTTCCTCAGTTCGTCCTTTATATACTAAAGGTTAATATTATGTGTGCGTCCTACATACGAAGAATAAATAATTCTAAAAGTAAAAAAAAAAATGCTTTTTATTATAAAAATAAAGTGGCGTGATTTTTTTTATCAATTACAGTTTTGTTATATTTCATTGGTTACGTATATACATATACATATGTGCGATTGAAATGAATTAATCACACATTTACATTTACTCTGTTGTTGTTTTTTATGGAACATATCAATCACTATTGTTTTAAGTTTAATGTGTAATCATTAGACATAAGGAGCTACTTAATACCTTAAGGTAATCAATTACTTCAACAATTACGTGTACGTTAAAATTGTTAATTTCATAAATTGTGAACATTTCACCTAGCCGACATGCGAACTTGCGTTTGTAAACAAATCTATCTTACTTCCAAAGCTGAACAGCGGAATCCAATTTAGTTTTTTTCCATTTCCGAATCTTTTAAAATGTCAAACAATTAAGATTAACAATAAAGATTTAAAAGTAAAATTCAGAATAACGTGCTACTTTGTTTATAATATTTAGAAGTGTGTTAAGATTTGCATTAAGATAAGATAAGAAGACATGATTACGAAATCATTTAGCCATGTTTCTATAAAAGAAAGTAGGTAAGTATTTTATCCAATTTATGGTGTATTTTTTGGCAAGTCTTCAATGTATAGCTGCTACGAAGTGGAACAATGGTTTCATAAAGCAAAAATTGAAAAACTCTTATTTGCTTGACCAATATTTTTGTTTTACATACTTTACCAATCGGATCGCAGTATGCATAGCAATTTACACCCCGCTGTATTGAAAATTCCATTAGAAATTGTATGCTCTGGACCACTAATTCCTTTAAATGGGGTCTTTGGGTCTTTTCACTCGACAAAAAGTATACGCTTTTTAAACCTAGCCCATTGTCTAATCAGAAAAATTTATTTTATTAGTTTTTATTATTACGGAATACATAATAAAATATTAAAAGAAAAAAACATTAGTCCAGTAGACAAGAAAATGAAATAACTTCAAGACTTGGAAAAATGTAGCGTCAATAATGATACGAAGGAACAAAAATCATATGAAATGCTCTATTTTCATTAATAAAAGAGAAAATATTTCACATTTTAAATACCAAAAAAATGAGCAGAAGTCGTTTTCGTTTAATTCAAATATCAACGAATTATCAGAAAAATCTTAGAGCCGATAGCCTGTGTTGCTAGTGCTCAATGCCTTTTTTTTAGTCTAAGAATTCAATTCATTAGTCTAAAATTAAAATAATAATAATAATAATAATAATAGAAAAATCTGAAAAGTTGTACCATTTGTTTATGTTTGTTATTCCTACGATAAAAACTAAAATCGATACACTTTTCATGCTTTCTTTTTAGCAAAGATTCTAAAAACCCGTTTGCCAATCTTTGAGCAGTTAATATAAAATTTGGGAACACCGTTGCAGTTTGTTCTCTTCTCTCGTTAGATGTATTTCCATTTGTGCAAAGCAAAAGCAAGATAGACTATCTCATTAAAGTATTCTTACAAAATTGTAAAAGAGAAAAGAAAATGCAAATCCCAAAAGTTCCAGATAATTGACATTAAACCACTCAGCAGAAAATCAAGAATACGAAATGAAAAAAAACTACAAAACATTTTGTTAACACTCGGATATTTCGACATATATTAAAAAACGCTTGAAGTGAGCGCACGTATTTTTTTCCTCAACTGGAACAAAAATATTGAAAAAGGAAATTTTCATTAAGAATACATAAGTCAAAAAAAGCTTGCGACGTCGCGTAGTCCAACATTACATATTTACATATATTTTTATAAACTAGTGGTGTGTGCTATAGGAAAAGAGCGGAAATTTTTCTAAATTTATATAAAATATATATCTATATATAGACATATTCGTATACATTTTCTTTAAGAGGAAAAGTTATTGCTAAAAAACATGAACGGAGCAAACTTAGATGGCACAGCCGGTGAAGATGAAAAATCACGACCTGAGCAAAAATCTAAGCAAATTCGTGTGTGGTGTGATGGTTGGTGAGTCATTAATTTTATCTGTCACTTTTTTTTCTAATTAAAAAATTATTGATGAAAAAATATTCTTCAAAGCAAATGTCATAAGTGTTTTTATACATGTTTTCGTCTTTCCATTGTGCATGTTTTTATTAGTTAATTAGAGAAATTTCGCTAATTTTGTTGTCTTGTGATCGCCTTCCCTATTTGCCTTGTGACGGCCGAAGAAGGAATTACGCAAATTTCCAATTTTATGTGAAAATTGAACAGCTGATCTGTTAGAATCTAAAAATTGCTCGCTACCAAACGTAATCTTTTTTAATAATCATTCTTCAAACATTTCGATTTTAAATTTTTACAAAACATTGTACTTATGGAAGAATATGATATAATGTTGTATTAATTCATAACCCCATAAGTAAATTCTGATAATGGCAATTGTCGTTTTTCTGCTGCGTCTAACATGGGAAAGAAAATATTTTTCGATAGGTGTCCTTTTTACATATCTTGCTCTGGTTATATGATCGCATATAGGAAATTAACAACACTAATCAAGAACTAATAACGGTGCTTAAACTGAACGTTATCATCGAGGCGAGGCACTTGCCGGTGAAATAATATATGTTTTGGACCTATTATCGAAATACGTTATTTCACGTAACGTCATGTGAGGATTCGGCAATGTCTGTTCGTTTATTGAGGGGATTCATACAGCAATTGCGAAAATATCTGAAATCCCTTATGTTTTACAAAGGTAATTTAATGTGTTTTTTGCATAACGTAAGCTAGCTATGTATATCGAACACTAAAATATGAATCGAATATTGAATTCACAAATTCGAAACAAAAAACTGAGGGAAAATAGGTGTGGGATTGAAATGATCATTTTGGGTAGAAGTAAGTACATGTAGAATTTCAGTACTTTTGTCATAAGCCGAATGCCAAAAAGTGACAAAAAAAGTGTGGATGATTGATGCACAGTGCATATCACTTCTTTTCTGGAAGTAAGTATACATCCAACCGTTAGGAAGCCATTATCGCTAATTAAACTAGCATTAGTCTAGCAAAACAAAGAGAAGGAAATTAATTGAAATTATTATTTTTGATAGTTTTTGTACGGCGAAAAAGCCTTTTGGTGCGTATTCGAATCTAAAAAATATATTTTAGCTCGCCAAACAAGCGGGAGATTTTACATTTATTAATTTTTGCATCATTGATTAGTATTTGAATAAAAAAGATCAATTCTTGGCCAAAAAAGGCAATAATTTTTATTAATAAAGTAATTAATTTAAAATTCCCTACGAATTCCACTATGGAATGTTATGCTAAAGACATTCCAAAAAAAATTCGAGCGAGAAGAATGAAAATTGTAAGAATGGTTGTCTCCACCGTTTTCAAATTTGTAATTACTTAATAGCAATTAATCGATGATTTTAACATTACATTTACCGCACTCGTTAATTTAACTAGTTTGCGACTTCAAGCTGAAAAATCCTGCCTAAGGAAGCAGATATCTTAACTTCTTCTTTTTTTTCTGGGATACGCTAAGTTTGCAACCGATCAAAAAAATTGTTTTTTAAATTTTCGTCTATAACTTTGGATTCCATAAATATACCTTGGAAAGGCTCCTACACTTGTTTAACGCAAAAATGATCATCGGTTCGTTAGTACGTCCACAATTGACGATAAAATTTTAATTCCAACTAATTTTTTATTTATTCTGACGCCGGTCGGAACCGTTTTTAAACAGAAAAAAAGTGAAGTTGATCCTAACGAACATTTGAATCACAGGTTTTGAAACTCATCTTCACGGAATCAAAAGGTATATACGAAAATATCAGGGAATTAATTTCTAATTTAATTGTAGTTGATTGGAAAAAAGACTAACACGCGTTAGAAAAAATTGAGAACAAGTTGGAAATAAGCTAAGATGAAAAAAGAATCTGTCTTACTGGTTAGACGCTTTCATAGGTTGAAAACACAATTGATTGAATTAATTCAAAGCAAGGAGAGCTGTTATTCCGAGCTGTAATTTCCGTATTCCAAAAATTTTAGAAAACAAACCGTTTTATTGCCTTACAGTGAAAATATGCATAAATGCGAAAAGAAGCATATTTGCTTTTCGTATATATTATGATTACCACGAGACAATGGGAGTAAACTGGATATGCGAAAATATTGGTTTACACTCCATAAAAGCTCTTGATTGAAAGGACGAAAAACTAATGCTCCCAGCCGTTCAATAAAAAATAGCTTTTATTAGATGGCTGACGGTGTCCTTAAACAGCCAAATTTGTTGCAGTATTTATAAATTATTTTATTTTATTAAGTGTGTGAAGATAAATTCGAATTTAACTAGCAGGCACCTATCATTACCCTTAACTGAGCTCTGTAAACGTCCTACGCTTTGTTAGATATTTAAAATTAAGAAATAGTTGGATTCGGAAGCCTGCTCCGTCCATATTAAAAAAGATAAAATGTTTTTGTGGACAGTTCATGAATCTACATGACAATGCCTTTTAAACAAGCTAAACGAATTCAAACTCTGATTATAGGAATTACTTTTAAAAATTTTTTGAAATTTTGCATGTTAGCGAAAAGTGGGTATGGAAAAAGAACGAAATTTGGGACTCTAGTGCAGCCAAATTAGACAATGTCGGCTGTATTCACCTATATCATGCATCTGCATGAAAATTCCTACCGAATGAGCAAAAAAATTCAAATTTTCAAGCAGGAGAGAATTTTTGCGATAGAAGCGATAATCAAATTTAAACAAACAATTTAATGATATTTGAAATCTTTTCACCTTGGCTCTGATCCAAAGTGACCATAGACAAATCTTGTGTATTCGAGTAGTCCGTATTTCAAGACCGGCGGCGATTACGATCGCGAAGAAACTTTCTGTTTATACATAACAATTAAAAAATACATAAAAAAAATTACCAGAAATGTTTCAATAAATTGTTTTCTAGTATTCTAAAATACTGGTCTAGTATCTAGTATCATGAATTTGCTTTGAAGAAGTAAAAAAAAAACAAAAAAGTAACTTAGAACAGCTAAATTTGTTCAGAGTAGCAATGATATTCGCACATACAATATATATTTTCAATACTAATAAGAAATGCAAGTCCTAACCTTTAGAAAAATATTTATGTAAGCAACCAATTTGGAGTATATTTCGTCTAAATTATTGAGTGACAAGTTCACATATCACACTGTCTAGATCACGAGGACTCAAAGTTTTCAAATTTATCTCCCAACGTGTCCGTAAATTCTAGCTGAAAATTTTAAATATCCTGAATGTAATAGACATTTTTGATAGTGCGGCGATAAAACTGAGAAAGGATATTTTAGGCAAATGCCAGCCACAGCCTTTTGAATAGTATATATACCCAAATATATATACCCCAATATATTTGACTAATCTACGTTACACAAATATGTTTTTCTGCGACAGATTCTGTGCAACACCTTTTAAAATCTGCATAAATGCAGATTCTTTAATAAGTCATTCTTGAAATTATATGACAGAAATAGCATATTTTCATTTTAAAACGTAGATACTTCACTTTACATCTAGGCAAGCAAAATTTCATACAGAATATCATGTTTGTAATACTGCTTAATATGCCTATTTCCAGTAAGATATTCATCAAATATCAAGAATGTTCGATGGTTTGATAACTTGCTTTCAAGGTGCATTCTTATCTTAACATCTAGAAACAAGTACATATAAGCTCTCACGAAAAAACTTTATACATTTGCGCTGAAAGCTGGAAAGGGTTTCAAGAGAATCATGAAATTTTGGAATATAAAATGTTGAAAAAAATTTCTTATCCATATCATACATATGGTTAGGCGCATAAGGTTCATATATAGCAGCATTTATCAAAAGGCAAACTAAGGCTCGCTAAATCAACTTATGTAGTCATGAGGAATTGTCACTCACATAAAACTCTTTTCCATATCGTTCTTTAAAATGAAAAAAGCAGTAAAACTATTAACGTTACGTCCTAAGTTGAAACGAGAAGAATTTTCAATTCATTTCAATCTGCCGAACAAAAACGGTTAAAAAAATATACCTTCATCCACCTTTTTAAAATTTTAAAATGCCACTAGTGTGCTTAAGCATTGCCTGGGGAATTTTCATTAAAATTTGCATTATTTAGTGTGCCTTATAACAAAGTTAGACAGGCCAGTGTATAATCATTGCAGCAGATTAGTGTATGATCTTACCGCAACCATAAATAAAGAGGTTTAAAAGCAAGTTTTATTTTTTGGACGAAGAGTTGAAGAATATAATGCTATTTTACATATTTCAGACAGGTGGAGAGAAAAATTGAATGCGTAAACTATGTGGAATTTTTGAGACGTATTCTTCTTTACAAGTTACTAAGGTTTCATAAATCAAGTAAACCACATGGCATGACAAACTTCTGCTTGCAAGTTAATTTATAAATAACTGGATATGTTCCGCACATTTTTGTTCCGCGGGCAAATTTGATATCGAAATTGCGTGTTGGTTTGATGGATCTCGCTTACAAGAATTCATTAACGGGAATTCGGTTGATGCTATTCTTAAGAAGATTACACTCTGAAATTCCAAAATGTTGGCAAAAATAATAATTTATACCTGTTGGTACTTAAAAATATGAATTGGTATAAATGGAGTGGAATTAACTAAAAAATTTTTGAGAACGACAAAAGTTGGAAATATAGGATTACTAGAAACTATTTAAAAGATATTGTGGAAACGTGATATTTACTGCCTGCTTGGGCGGCTTGGGTTTTGTTACGGACTAGCAAACTTAACATGAAAAAAGTAAATAACAAGTAACAAAGTAATAACAAGTTGGCTTTAAAAAACAATTTAAACAAACAGGGATATATACTTACTGTATTTTATATATTTTTTTCATAGATTTCAATTTTTTCACCTCTTTCTTTGCAAAATTTCATATTTGGTTAATTTATTTATTTCCTTTTTATTCCTCTTCTTTGCATTATTTTGTTATAAATACACACAAGAACACACAAGAGAACAGCTGCGCTTTTGCGTTATTGTATTATAATGTATCTTCTTACATCGCGCTGGTTCTTCAAACTTTTCTCCAGAAACTTCCACAACCTTTGGCTAATCGCTTGATTTAGTGTCGCTTTAATAAGACAAAGTTATTTGATTATTTTGTCAGAAAAGTCCCATTTT
Organism: Glossina fuscipes; assembly: GCF_014805625.2. Taxonomy (NCBI): domain Eukaryota; kingdom Metazoa; phylum Arthropoda; class Insecta; order Diptera; family Glossinidae; genus Glossina; species Glossina fuscipes. The sequence goes on along the minus strand of NW_023998464.1, from coordinate 9,555,091 downwards.
CTTTATCCATTTTATTGTTATCGTTGCTCCATAAATCGTTCAAAGAAATCTAATTGCTGTGCGTGAGCCTTAATTGAAGTTTGTAAGCATGAACATGTGAATCCTTCGTGCAATATTCAGGATGAAGCTTCTGAAAGTGTCCACTTTTTGACTTAATGCCTTTACACTCACTCCAACACTTACGAATTGCCTTGACTTTTCTGCTCAAGATTGGCTATAATCATTACCCTAATTTTTTTAAGTAATCTCTTCACAGTTCATGAAGTTAAATCATTATTCCGATAACATTTCGTACGAAAAATTTAAATCAATAGGACACACTATATTATGCAAGTTATTGGTTAATGGAAGATTACGAAGGCTTTTTTATTTCATCTTTTGCAATTCTAACACTTCATGCATAGCCATTATCAAATGACTGTATCTAAATATTAATGTTACGATTGCTTACTAAACACAAGATAAAGTAGACATTTGAATTAAGGCAATCAAGTAAAGCCTTAAAGTAATTAGAAGAACAGAATCGCGTACAGTTCAGAATATTGTTCATTTAAAGAAATTATTTTTCCCACTATTGTCATCCCCGTAATGGAGAACACTTTCCTGCAATGTATATTCAAGAGTAATTAGGATCGCTATTACAGAGTTGTTTGGTAGCTATATAAGCTACCTAGTTGTTACTACCGGTGCCGCAAGCCAGCGCAGGGCTGGTAAGGATAATTCGGCGAGTTTCGTGATGATTACTTAACAATTGCCCACGAGGTTTTAGTAGCTTAGCGCTAATAGCGTAATGCTTGCTAAAAAACTAAAGATATTTTTATAATGGGGCTATCTAAAAATTCGATGCGAAACTGTAGTTGCTCGAATCATCTCCATTATTAAAACAAAACTCCTGAACTATTGAGTTGAGACAGATCAGTGTGTGCGTTTCGCCACAAAGTAAATGTCAACTTTTATGAATAACTGACATCGCGCATTTCATTTTATAATCACATCGAATGCACTTAAATTAACTTAAGCTTTAGAGGAATTATACCTGTTGAATTGGTTGCATTTTTATTTACAATATGGAAACTACTTTAGCGTTTTTTTCTTTTTAATTATGATAAATACGTACAAAATTTTCATCTGTATGCTTCCAAACCTTTGTTTTTCCCTTTAGAAGGTAGCTTAGAGCCTGAGAATATTTGTCCACGTTTACATTATTGGGTTTTATTGGTTGAAAAATATATGGTTAATGGTTTACTCTTTTCGAAATCTACTTCGAATGAAAGATTTGTCTCACATAATGATGATCCATGGCAGAAGTTAAACTGCTTCCATTTTTGGTTTCTCAATTGAGTCTATAGTATGTGAATGCACAATATCTCGTTTTTATTGCGGACTATAGACATAAACTCTTTGAATGTTATTTGAGTATGACCGAATTCCAGTCGAGGCTGACCAGGATTCCGAAATTCGGAAGCTATGCTTGAGATCTATTATTTAGTTATTTTTTTAATTAGACGTGAAACTTAGCTAAAATAAATTAACAGCCGCATTCAATTGACTCTTAGAAGTAAATCTCATACTAATTAATATTAAGAGCTAATACAAAGTATAGAAGGAGAAGTAAAGAAAAAAAAAATTCATGTATAAGACAAAAAAAAAACAGAACAAGTACATAACTAGCACAGACGCAACCCACAACCAGAACAAATAAGTTCAAAGTTCAAGTGGCCACATAAGCCATTGCAAACATGCAAGAGTTTGGCAACCGATAACATTAAACAACGCTAGCTCATTTTCGCATCATAGTGATATGTTAAGGTTGCAAGTTAGTTTAAATAAGACACAGGCAAATCGAACGTGTTAAGCATAGTTCTTTTGATAGATTGTAAAGGGTGCGATTAAGCCATAGACATCGTTCAGGTTTCTGCAAACACCGCTGAAGCGATTAAACAGCTCATAATTATATTTACATTGACTAAACTTAATGACGTTAAAGTGCCTAGAGGAGCGATTAGAGACATTAAAGCTTATCTCGCCAAGTAATGAGGACGAATCGATAGTACCATTAATTAATTTATTTAAAAAGAGAACACCAACAATAAATCTATGTTTCTCAAGTGACGGTACGTATAAGAGATGCAACCTATTTTCATGAGTAGGAAGAGAGAGAAGCTGATCCCAATCCAAATTCCAGAGGGCAAACAGCCAGAATTGCTTTTGAAAGGACTCACTTAAATCTCCTTAAAACCTATAGAAAGGAAACCACACAACAGAGGCGTACTCAAGTATTAGTCTAACTAAGCACATGTGTAGCCTTTTTGTGGTGTAAGGATCCTTCAGCTGTTTAAAGCAGCTGTTAATGAATGAAATGTTTTACTTAAAAAGACTTCAATGTGCAAATTAAAATGTAATCTCTCGTCGAATAGAACACCAAATCGATGAACGAATCAACGTTTTCCAACCTGTGTAAAGCAATGAAAGACTCGGTATTGAATAACTTCCTTCTTGAAAAATAAAGTATTTTTTTACATTTAATTTCATAAAATTTCATGCAACCAAATTATTTAAGTCAAATTGAAGATGATACTATTGCGATTCCAAGGAGAAGGAAGAAAACAGTCTAATATCGCCAGCGTACATTAAGAAGAGAACTGGCTGGATTTAATCACCGAGGGGAGATCATTAATACATAAATTAAATAAAAGGGGTTCTAACTGGCTTGAGGGACACCAGATGTGAAGGGAAATTCATCCGAGGCAGTAAAGCAGAACAAGGTTTTATCTGCACAACAGTGCACAACAGTGCAGATAAAACCTTGTCCATTTCAATAAGTAGAAAGGGATGGCAGAGGCAGTGTGAACCCAAAGAGAACTCAAAACCATTGAAAGAAACATGCGAAGGGTATATGGGGATTTCTCTTTTGCAATTGACAAACTTAAGAAAATATTTAGGATTAACAATCAGTGGGAATTTTATCAACTAAAGGCACTTGTAATAACATTGGTGGGTGAGGTAATTAAATCAATGCCTTGCAGCAGAATAAGCGATATAGTCGTAAGCAGAACCGCTTTTCATAACTTTTGTGAAAAGTTTGCTTTTACAATTTTTGAAATATTTAACTCTTTTGTTAAACCATAGTGGACATTTGCTTCACTTCTCTTATTGCAACGGATGCAGAGACAGTTCCGACGAATGTAAATCAGACTTTGACCAAGTTTCTGTGAAAGCCAAACAGGAAAACTCTGTGCTTCGTATATTTTAGAGTTTAGGGTCTAACATTTTGGTAAGTGGAAGTTCTTCGGCATAAAGAAACATGTAGTTTTTTGAGGGTGGGAGAGCTACCGAATTAGTATTACGGGGTCCATTCCAAAGAATGAATTGCTTAATTAAGGATCCAACTGTCCACAATGGTTTGTTTAATAAAATTTCCGTGTTTTCAGTCGGAACTGATACTTTAAAAGACAGGATAGCTCAAGGTTGCGATGAAACATTTTCAAATTGGCGGATGAAACTTTTGCAGCCTGATGAATTTTTATGCTCAGAGATATCAGGCGTCCATCTTGACACGAATATTGCCGTCAAGTAGACGTCATCTCTACGTTGGGATTCACAGGTAGAGAGTTTTAAGTTGGCGAAAATATATAGAGGTTGACGACACTTGCACGTGCAGTTTGCGCGACTTACCAAGCATAGTGACCAGCAGGCGCATAGTAGACACAGGTTTCTTCAACTGTTATCGGATTGCCTAATAAAACGACTTGGTGCCGTACTCGTCTAAAATTGATTGGGCATCATTAGCTCGTTTTGGGTTTACTTTGGTCAGCAACCTGGTCAACTTTTCCCGCAAAAAAACGTAAGGAAGATTCGTTCTTTCTTAAATGAACGATCAGACGTACTAAGTTTCAGATTAATGAAAATACATCTAGCTTCAGCTAAATTAAGCAAGAGCCTTTGCATCTGTTGAGCATCCAAGATTAGATTCCAGGAACATATATGCATTTGTAAATGTTTAATTCGGCGGTGGATGTGCCTATATTAAAGGACAGTGGCAACAAGCACATAGTAAACATTAAAAATATTAACCTATTTTCCTCTTGTTTGAACCGTGATAAAATTCAAGTTGAATGTTCCATCAAAAGCACGTTTATTTTGCAATGCAAAAACTATGTAGAAAAAGATGATAAATTAAAATCAATTTTTCGAGTGTGAACCAAATTGCAGTTTTTTCTTTCAATTCTTCTTTGGGACTAGACGTTCGGCATAGTAACAATGTTAATGTTTTACTTAATATATTTTAATATTGAATTCACTTCTTTTTCAAAAGCTTATCTCTCGTAGGGAGCGTTTTTAGAAATTTTTGATATGAATAAGTTTTTCTAATTTGTACATACAATGACAAAAGGTTATCTTGAAGTCAATATTTACTACGTCAAAAAAGGTTTTTTTTTTCATTTAGGTGGGCTGGTACGATGTCCACACCTGCATAATAATCTTCATAATCCATATAATTTTTATGTTAAATATTTCCGGTATTTTACTTTTTTTTTGTTGAATTTTGTCTGCTGTTCCAGTTATGATATGGTTCATTTCGGTCATGCAAACTCTTTAAGACAAGCCAAGGCTCTTGGTGATGAAGTAATTGTGGGTATTCATACAGATGAAGAGATTACAAAACATAAAGGGCCGCCAGTATTTACAGAAGAAGAACGTGTTAAAATGGTTAAAGGAATTAAATGGGTCGACGAGGTTGTCTTAGGTGCACCTTATGTAACTACATTAGAGGTATTAGATGAACATAATTGTGATTTTTGCGTGCATGGAGGCAAGTGTCTTTTACTTTGCTTACGTTGGTAGTGCTTTATTTTTTACTATTGTACCACCTTTTGAACTTAGATGACATAACCATGACCGCTGAAGGAGTGGATACATATCACCTAGTTAAGAAAGCTAATCGTTACAAGTAAGTATTAAAAACTTTGGATTTACATTTTAGTTCGTTTCACATAATGAATTAAGCGAATTTAAAAAATTTTAAGTGGTTCAGAAAGAGCTTTTAGCTCGTGGTTTTTCGATTTGACTCTGTGGCTGCGTATAGGTTGTACGATAAATGCGTGCGCAACATATCCGACAGAGAAGATGTGGATTAGTCAACTATTTGTATGAACTGTTAATCTCAGTTGTGCTTTTCTGCACGAGGTTCCAAGGAAATATCTGCATCAAATAGAAAAGTGAAAAAGGATGGGTTATATTGCCTGTTAAGTAAAGGAAAAAGAGGAGTTAATAATGCTGAATCGAAGTTCTACCAATTATTGGGTACTTTAATATTGATTTACTGTATACAACGGCATATATGAAATAAACTTCCGAAAGCTGCAAATTTGCATAAAATTTAATTTTTTGTGCCCATGACCATGCCCCAACCATTAAGTGTCCGTCGAATGGGGGTTCTTACTACCATTAGGATGAACAAATCGACTGGGTTCCTATTCCTTTAAGACTAACAAAAATTTTCCTTTTTCAGGGAAGTAAAACGCACCGCTGGTGTATCTACGACTGATTTAGTGGGCCGCATGCTTTTATTAACTAAAAATCATTTTCGCCAAGGTTCCGCAGAGTATGCTATAGAAAAAGAAGGTACAATGTTTTACAATATGTATCCGTGTACTGCTCCTTAATTAATACTAACAAAAAAGTTATGCTATAATTAATTTTTATGCTTTATCTGGTTTATTAAAAGTAAATATATAGATTGCATTTGTAAGACATTAAAAATTTGATAGTATTTCTCCGTTGGCGTTCTCATGTGTAAATAATAATTTTAATTTTTACATTAATTTAAGTTTTGGTTATTAAGTTTTTCATCATGTGTCTGTAGTCATTTGTGTTTCCTTTTTTATTTATGTATTTACGTTTCTTCTTTTTCCAAAGTAAAGTTCATTTTATAATTTTTTCTTTTTCTCTCTTCTTCTTTTCATATAAATCCCATATATTAATTCAAAATACTCATAAAAAACCTCAAAAACTCCTCACAATAATCCAAACAACGCTCTCCCCTGTCTACCATTGCCTTACTATCAAATAACGGGTTTTTCAAAATGCTCTGAAATCTATGCAATGCTATATAAAAAATGTCTTGTGGTTTGCATTCTGTTTAAGTCTCTTTTTTTTTATAATTGTTCTCTTTACCTAAATATTTTTATTTTTGTAATAATTGGATCTAATTTAGCTTTAATTGATGAAGTTTTAAATAAAACCATTCCTAAATCCGAATTATCAGGTTCCTCAAATATGGGTCAAGATTCAGCTGCCAAATCGCCATGGACTGGTTGCAGTCAATTCTTGCCGACCACACAGAAAATTATTCAATTTAGTGATGGCAAAGCACCTAAACCGGGGGATAAAATTGTACGTCGATAGTGTCTATGAAGAATATTTTAGCAAGTCTCGTTTTTTTTAGGTATATGTTGCTGGCGCTTTCGATTTATTCCATGTCGGACATTTGGACTTCCTGGAGAAAGCTCGACAATTGGGCGATTATTTAATTGTTGGTCTGCACACAGATCCAGTTGTCAACTCATACAAAGGCAGTAATTACCCCATAATGAATTTACATGAACGGGTTCTAAGTGTATTGGCCTGCAAGGTAGACCATACATTTAAAAAATACTTAAAAATGGTATAATGTAGAATCTTATTTGGGTTTTATACTTTTTGTAGTACGTTAATGAGGTTGTTATCGGTGCACCGTATTGCGTTACCGATGAACTCTTGGATCATTTCAAAGTCGATGTAGTCTGTCATGGCCAGACGCAAATCACTTTAGAGGATGGAAAAATTGATCCTTATGCGTTGCCGAAGACTAGAGGTACGTTCACATTAATCGATTCAAGCAACAGCATGACCACGGAGCGTATTGTGGAGCGTATTATATCACATCGTCTCGATTATGAGCAACGTAATAAAGCCAAAGAAAAGAAAGAAATCGAAGTTTACGAAGCACTGCAACGTGCTAAAATAACACAAAAAGCTGGCTAATATGCAATTGTCAGTGTGGATAAATCGGTACCTGACGACGAAAACAACTCGAGTCCTTGACAATAGTATAAACCAAAGTCTGGAAAAGAGAAAACATTAGCGGCAACCGTTTTATCCATTGAAACACTTTTATAATTTTCGTGATTTTTTATTTTATTTGTTTTCAATATTTTTTTTATTCGAAATTGTTTTTTCTTTTTTTTACACGATTTGTTTTCCGTTAGGAATTTTTTGTCAACAGTCGGTTTTATTCGCTGCAACCGCTTTGTAAAAATTTTTGGAAACATTTATTTTCCTCAAGAATATTCTTGCTTTGTTGTTTTTATTTTGTTTTTAATATTTTCTATTCGAAGTCGCCGTTCAAGAAGAAACCTTCCTCCTAAATATTTTTTTTTATACGTTTTTTAGTTAACTACATTTTTTAGTCCTTTTTAGGCATCTTCGAAAAAACCATAACGCTGTAGCCAAATTTATTGTTTCTACACATGCTTGACAACTACATCCGGTTTACAGCAGTTCCGGAAAAAATTAACTGTGATTTGTTGTAAAAAAAATTAGAAGTTATATACCATAGGATTCGTTATTTTGATTTTAATCAAGCAATTATATATGTGTGCAAATATTATAAATAAATAAGTTATCATATTATACGAATAATTTTAAAAAAATATATGACATTAACATTAATATGTAAATATATGAAAAAATTGAACTAATTTTCAATTCTCCGTTTCGTTCTGTGTTTAATGCTAGAAACAAACTCTTTTGATTTTCTACTTGTACTCATTCCAAAACAATGATTTTAATGTCAAGATCATCAAATTTAATAATTATGCCCAGCACCCATAGATGAAAATACACAGAAATTGCTCTTCCTTCGTGAGCACGCAAAAATATTTATTAGTAAATAAATATATTTAGAGCAAAATTTCGAGGCGACTGTATACTTGTTTGCCTGCCGGAAAGATGACGGCTGCAAAAATTGCAACTTTTATATTTACATTTTGTTGACGGCCATAGATCGAAATTAAAAAGAAGTGTTACTTGCCGACGGCCACGTATATTTACAACTTTAAATACCTCTACATACGCTCAAAAGAAAGTTCTAACTGATCAACGATGCGCCCGCATATTGCAAAAAGCTGCAAAAACTATGTGTATTGGGTATCAAAGAATTGTCTTAAAGTTTATATAACTTGTTTTCCGTTCATTATTATTGTATTTACTTTTAAATATGTTTGTAAATAATAAAAATAGATTTTCCTTATCATAATGGCTGGATGATGGTTATGAAGGTGTCGTAAAAAGTTTTATCTTAATATAAGCGATTTCTCAGGAGATCAGTCGCGTCAACATTTATAGCGTCATTGATGTGATTGCGTTAATAGTTAATTTATTAACAATCCCCAAGCAAACAGTAAAGTTATAGTAAATAACATTTATGTATAATTAACTAAAAATATAAACAAAATTATACATCAATATAATAATAGCAATGTTCAAATGATAAGAAAAGTCAATAACAATATCAAAATAAATGCAAAATGAGATAATGTGAAATTTAAGCATTAAAAATTAAAATTAAAGTTAAAAAAAATAGAAGTTAAATTTGTTATAAAGTTTAAAGTCAATACAAGTAATATTAAATCTACCTAACTGCAATGAAATCGATACTAAAACTAGTTTTTATTTCGTTTAAAGGAAGAGAAATGTGAAAGAGCACCTAGGGTGAAAGTAGGAAAGATTTTTTGAAACCTATATATCCCAAAGATAACTGTATTTTTTTAACAAGGCCAACTTGTAGATCATTAAAAATTATATATATAAATTAATTGTAATCCGCGAAAAATTGAGTTATATATTATATTTTGCAATGCAAACAAATTAAGGGATAATTAAGACGCGTATGATTTTTTTTGCTCCTTGTTTGCGATTTCGAAAATAAAGGAAATGTACCGTTCGGGTAGTGGACGGAAAAAATTCATCATCTGCAAAATAGCATGCAATAGCAAAGTAATTGTGGACTTGTCCAAAAGAACATATTCTAGTGGCGTCGTCCCTTCATCGCTGCCTGTTGACATTTTATCACACGGCGTTTTAATCTGACGTTCATTAGCAAACTAAACCAGTTTAGTGCCCCGTCGGAAAATTTGCATTTGTCTATGGACCTTTCATCGACGTGAAAAGCATACACTTTGAGCCGACATTCTCAAAGATGTATCGACAATATTCGTTCGATATGGTTGCAATCGTTATATAGACACAGATTTTTTTTTAATAGAATAATTTGAGTTCTGTTCACATTAGAACGCATTTAACTACATTTAACAACATGAAAAATTGGTGAATTGGTAGAAATAAATGGTTAGAAAATTTATAGGCTATAGATTTAGTTGATTTTTTAATACGCTTACCGCTTTTACACGACTGCTCACAACGTTTTAATAAATGTTTTTTATAACTTTTAATTGCAGATCTCACAAAAGTCAAAAAAAAAGAATTTATATTGGATTGGAGATGAATCTCATTTACCAATCACTGTTATATGAAATAATAAGGTATATAATACAATTTGTTACGTCGCAGAACGAGTAAATAAATAAATGTATTATGAGTAATGCCTTTGTAATATTGTTTATCTTGCTCAAAAGCCGTTATCACTTTTAATCATTACGCGTGCAATAAAGTCGGTTAACACCGAGAAATTTGTCCAAAATTGTCTGTCATGCGTCAATCTCTTAACTTGTTTTCTTTGCGTTGTAATTATTGTTCGACTAGTAACGAGCGGCCTTCATCTGTTTGGGTCACTGTTCAATTGTTCTGTAAATTTGGAGGCGATATCTTCATTTTTGCGAACGCAAGTGTGATTACCACCGAGACTACAGAAGTCTTGTGGAAAGATATAAAACCAGACTCCTCAGTAAGTTGCTCTCAATTCATTAGACTACAAGTGTGAAGTGTTATATTTCTAATATATATGAAGATTGCTTGCAATGGAGCAGTGGATGTTATGCTTCCTGCTCTATCTGCAATTTTCGCTTTAGCCGTCTTGTCATCGTTGGAGCCATTTCATTACGCTGTCGAAGCGATAACACCTTCCTTTCCTATGTAGGTTTTGTAGTCTTTGGTGCTTTCTTTTGGTGCTTTTCTACGCATTTACCATAACAAGAAGGAAGAAGAACAAGCAAGTAGCAAGGTAGGTGGACTGAAATGATTCCGAAGTTTTTTAAAATAATTTCTTTTATAAATTTTTAGTGCTGAAGTAGCCCGTCACTTGGAGGAAGACAGTCTCGGTTTCTTTGTAAGTGTTTTTGTGAAAGAAAAAAAATAATACTTTCTTTTCGATTTGAATAGTTTTTCTTTATATGACTTGATAAGCTAATAAAATGTTGTTTTCGTTTTTATTTTCTTCTTTTTTTTTTCTCTAGTTATGCTTTTTTCGCGTAGACGAAATTTTATAAAAAGGTGATTGACTGCTTGAAACTATTCTTGAATTTTTTTTTTTTTAATTTTACTTATCCTTTTTTTTTCCATTATAAACACATTTCTCGCTTATGGTTGGTTTCGAGATGAAAAGAAAAAAAAATGTTTTATTTTCCTACTAAATTGTATACTAAAAATTATTAACATATATAATAAAATTTTCCGCGCTTGTTATCACTTCGCAAGTTCCGGTACTATTGTTATTATTGTTGTTAAAACTCGCTCTTAAATTACGCATCTTGAAACGTCTAAAGAACCATGAACGAAGGTTATACACTTCTTAATTTAATAATTCGTGCTACATTCATTCCAGGGCTTGGCATCACAATGTATATGTTTAAATTTGAGCTTGTGGTGGATATAAAAATATATTAAATTCCTGCTTGATCCTTGAAATATGTAGGAACGATTCTCTCGTTGCCACGTATTATTATCGAAACCCAACAAAGTAGACAATGATAAAAGCCTTTTGCGACACAGAATTGGACCAGCTGCTGACAATCTGCTGCTACAACTGGGATAGTCGTACATTTTTTCTTCTTTTCTGCTTGTTAAAGATGCTTTTTTTTCAATCAGCATGCTTTGATTTTTGGAAATAATTTTATTTTTTATAGAAAGCAATTATTCTCAATGTCACCATCTTCACTTTGATTAAATTCATTTAGCAGGCTTTCCACATGTTTTTTCCTTTCTCGGATATGAGCACTTTCTTACCACTCGCTGTTTGAAAACCTGCAGAAACAAGCGAACTTCCCGGATTAATGACCTTGCCAACATTATCTTGTTGTATTTTATAGGTCGCTTGAAAGCCTGTTTTGTTGGCTATTTGCGCACTGCTGTTTATATTTTTTCCAAACTTGGACTTTATACTTTTAATCGACATCCGAGCTTTTATGTCTTTTAGTTCAGTTTCATAATTCGTTTCTTTGGACTAATGCCAGTACGTCTTAAGCCCGAGAGCCGCCACCTCTTTGGTCTATTGATGCCTGGTGTACTTGTTTCAACAGGATTATTAATAAACTCCCCTAATTCTGGTGTCGTAGTCTCGGTTTGTCATGTGTTTCTATTGGGTGTCTCACAAAGTTGGGGGGGTGGGCTATAATTAAATCTTGGGTTTAATGACAATGATAAAAGTCTTTTGCGACACAGAATTGGACCAGCTGCTGACAATCTGCTGCTGTCAATGCGTACAATTGCACCTCGCTTATATACTCTATAAATATCACTGGGACGTAAACGAGACATCAGAGGCACTGAAAAGGTAATAAAGAAATAAAAATATAAAAAGTAGAAAGCCTGGTAAAGTGTACTCGCCCCAAGAAGTAAATTCCCATTTCATTTCGATATAGAAATCTGGTGCATCCAATAAATGCCGCACCAACTTGGGTACATGAGTTACACGTTGAACATGTCGTTGTAGGACACGCACTTCTAATATGGCAGTTAATATATTTTCGTCACCCGAACAGACCGCTTCCTGTACAACTATAAAAATAAACGAATTTTAGCACACTTTGTGTTCTTTGTCTATTCATATTTTGTACTTCCTTGACCAACCTTCATGCTCGTTTATAGTTGGCGATCCTGCAAAGTCTCAATTTCTTAAACAAGTGGCAGACTTTTCACCTCGACCTGTCTACACGTCAGGTAAAGCTTGTTCTTCTTCTTCCTGTTAATTCTTCGATATATTCGCACAAGTGGTTTTATATAATATATAATCTTATATATATAATTGTATAAAAAAAGAGCATTTATCTCCCCTTGAACGTCTCCTGACTAGTTGTAGTAAATTTTTAGAGATCTGGCGTTCGATTTTCGCATATTTTTGAATATTTCCTGTTAATTCTTCGATATATTGGTACAAGTAGCCCTTATTCCAGACCACTATTTGCAATTGATAATGTACGAACACAAGTGAGCGGCCTGCTCATCATAGTCTTTGAAAAGCTTTGAAGCTTGACAGAAGATCCTCATACATGAGAAATTGCTTTGAGGTGGAGATCAAGTCAAGAATGTTCTTGAAGACTCTACATTTGTTGGGAAAGAAATTCCAGAGAGGAATCGAACTTTTTCATAACAAAATGTGTAGCTGCAAGAGGCAGTATCACTAAGAGATATGTCTCTCTCAAAAAAGGAAAGCTTCATTTACTTGACCTTCCATACCATTGAGGATATGTTGGGGAGTTGAAGGTGTCAGTCCAGAAAAACTTTTTAACGTACCATTTTCGAGTGTTTGTTTACGTTTCTTAATACACTTTGAAAACTTACAAGAGGAAGAATGTGCAAATTCAATGCGCCAAACCAAAAAATACTTTTGGCTTATATGTACAGATAACAACTGATAATAATTACATGCAAGAAAAATTTATAAAAACAAAAAGACTGCGACCATGACATGCTAAGGCAAATATGTTAACACATGTATGAATGTTTAAAAATCAATGGGTGGTATGCAGATTAGAAATAAAAACAGCTGTAGAATCAATGGAAAGGCCAAAAGAACTTCTTAAAGAACTTAATAAAGTAATTTAAAATAGAAACGCATTAATCCGCGACAAATATATTTTGATATAATTTATTAACATAACGAAAGCAGTTCTTGGCCATTTGAGAAGCTAAAATGTGGATGAGCGGCTTTATAATCCTACAAAGTTGAAAGAAAATCCTCTGCTGTTTGGGATCTGCATGTGAGTTTTGGAGAAATATTTCGGTTAAAAATACTGTACGAACTTGTTGGAATCTGGATGCGAACTTGTCGGAATCTGGATGCGAACTTGTTGGAATCTGGCCTGCGTTTCTAACAAAAAACCTGTAATATATTGCAGACAAAACGCATAAAAAGTATACGTGCGTACAATTATCAGAATGCAGACAAAAAATATTAATCATTGAATAACTGAATGAATCAACAGACAGCTGTTTGAAAAGTAAAGCTTGTGTCAATATACGTTAGAATTGAAATCTTCATACGGAACATTTCATTTCAAGATAAAAGTGGGAATAACTTCGTTCAAAAGAATATATTTTCGATGTTACTTTTTCAGAGTATGAATATTTCATAACATATTGAGAATAAATAAAATTTCAAATTTCTAATATATCCAAGCCTGTTAAATCGGAAAATTAGATGTTCAGCAGACTCGCTAATATTACGAACTTCACAAATATCGCATCTTCTAGCACGAATCGTTTTTAAATACACTTTATCATATCGTGAGTCTATAAAGAATTTTGATTTCCCGGGAATTAAGCAACGCCTCAGATAATGCTTTAAACTCTAATGTCGCATTTATTTTATAGAAAATGCGATTGGATTTAACATGCGCAATCTCTTGAAATTCATTATTTAGTTGTTGAAACATGTTTGAAACATGGTTTGCTTCATTGGGAGTATATATGATTGACGAAATTTTACCATCAACTTGAACCGTTTTTGCATGAAAGTCAGATTTTTCATTAAAAAAAAGCCGCAGTGATTAGGTGTCATTCATCCTAAATTCATACAACATCCGGTGTATATCAAACGCATATTGATTATCTGCATCTCTTGTATTTATTAGAAGCAGAGCTGACCTGCTATCCGAAGAAATAACAATTCTTTTGATACCATCAAAAATAGCCACCTTAATAGCATATCTGATGGCAAGCGGGTGCTGATCGACTTAATAATAACTATTTCAATAAAATTTGTAAGATGATATTTTAATTTCAATGTATACAGTTAATATATATGGCTTTGAAGCTTTCTTCTGGGTGTCGGAAAGGTTTTGCAAAAATTAAACATACTTCAAACAATAGAAAGAAAATTTTCTTTTTAATATTTTTACGTTTTTCGTAACCATTTGTGATATAGAAAGGTTGGCGTAAAGTTGGTGAAGCTGGAAGTTCATATAATTTTTTTGGATTTAACGCAATGAATAATATAACATTAGGTATGCTTTACTTATTTATTACATATTCATTGATTCATTGGATTTTTGCAAACAAAAATTTTGAGCTTTGATATAAATCTCTCTTTTTTTTTTTTTTGTTTTCGCTCTTTTTCTCTGGTTATTTTTTCAGTGTTTGTTTTGCTATTGATGTCTTGTTACAGTGTCAACGTAACAGAGAAGTTTTGCACAAATTGGTTGATAAACTTTTATGTTAAGGATTTTTTTTTTTGCGATTTGTCTGTCTCTTCTTTATAATCCACAACTGCCTTTTTGACTGGACATGGAGTGTTTATACACACCTTGTCGGGCGAAAACGAGCCCGGAATCTGATCGATTCGTTTCTTGTTGGCTCTGCGAGCGCTTTGGTTACGCAAAGTGTGCCGGTATTGTCGGCCGTGCTGCTGACGCAGTCGGTGACCCGTCTAAAGGCTTAAGATGGTCATGTCCTGACTGTAGGCAGCGGGACATTGACTTTTATAAACTTTTCACGGAGACGCGTAATGGTTTCTCGGAATTGAGTAGAAATCTCGGCTCCTTGTGGGAAAAGTTTGAGCTAATTAAGTCTAGGTTTGATGAGTGTCGTTTTATTGAGCACTCATCTACTACTCGTAGCGTAGCGTGTGGGACGTCACCTCTGGGTTTCTCCAAGTCTGGTTCGTTGGTACAAGTTACCGCTCCCTCTAACTCTAAAATGAACAGTAATTTTTCCGATATTGCTGAGTCGGTTGGTAGCAAAACAGTTATAAACAAACGAGCAAGTCTGTCGGTTTTAAGCTACGCCGAAGTGGCAAGGGTATCTCCTCCCAGAGCCGCCACTCACTCTAATCAAGCGCCATCGCTTAAAAGTAATGAAGTGAAAAATAAATCATCCTCTTCCCCTGGCTGTTCGCGTGTGAACGCTGGTCACCAGACGGGGCAAGTTTCACAAGCTGCTGGTACAATGGCGATAACCCCATCTATATTCTCCCCAACTCTAAACTCTCCTATCGTGAACCCCCCTCCTATTCCAAGTAATGACCTTTGCTTGACGGCAGTTCCTCCCAGAAAAGCTATATTTGTGTCAAGACTAGCACCTGAAACATCAGTGGATAACGTAAAAAGTTATCTGGCGGCGAAAGTCCCATCAGTCAACTTAAAGCGGGTTAGCATCTTCAAAATGGCTCCTTCTCAATCTAGGGCAATCTCCTCTTTTAAAATATTAGTTCCGACTGAAAACAGTGATATGTTGTTAAACAAATCACTGTGGCCAGTAGGATCCTTAATTAAGGAATTTATCCCTCGAGATCGTCCCCGTAATACCAAAGCAGATAGTCTTGTCGCCTTCAAAAAACTACATGTTTCTTCAGGCCCATTATCTCTCATTTATCAAAATGTTAGGGGCCTAAATTCAAAAATTCGTTCTAGTTTTCTAAATTCAGTGAGCACGGAGTTTTTCTGTTTGGCCTTCACTGAAACTTGGTTAAAACCCGATCTTCATTCGTCAGAACTTTTTCATAATTCTTTCGAAGTCTTTAGAAATGATCGATTGAATCGCATTGGCGGTGGTGTGCCATATCTATGTCAGTCCCGTCCAATTTAATTGAATTTGCCACTTCTCCTGACGTTGAATTTATCGCCATTCGTGCGAAAATGCCTAATAAACATATATTTATAACCTGCTCCTATGTTCCCCCAAATTCTGATATCTCCATTTACAAAAAACACGCTGCCCTCATTTGTGAAGTGGCCAAGCTGTCTAGAGCCACCGATTTGCTCGTTGCAGTGGGTGACTTCAACTTGCCTCAAGTCACTTGGTGTAACAGTGATAATTCCGGCTGTTTGAATCCTACTTCAACGTCTGATAGGGCTGTTGTGTTCTTTAGTGAATTGTTTGATCATAATTTAGGTCAATATAATCGTACCCCTAATTGTAATGGTAGACTGCTTGATCTCTGCTTTGCCAATTTTCCCGAAATTAACGTAAATCGTTGTCCACCTTTTAGTTTACCTGAGGATCCTTATCATCCATCAAAATCAAACTTTTTTAAATAAATATTATGATTTTCATAAAATCAATGTTGTATTGCTAAAACATTGTCTTTCACATTTGAGGCTTGATTTCTCAACCGGTAATATTGAAAGCTTATTGTGATTGTTTTACAATACATTAAATCTAGCTATTGCTGCGTCTGTTCCGATCAAGCAGTGTCGACCTCGAAGCAGATGTCCCCCGTGGTTTAATAAGACAATTAAATATCATGAGAATAGAAAACTCTCGCTGTTCAAAAAATATTCGAAAAGTGGCTCTGCGCTCGACTATATCGCTTACTCGGTGGCGAGGCATAGATTTAACTCTCTCAACCATCATTATTAGTGCAGATATCTTCAGTTCATTAAATCCTCTCTGTTTGCTGATCCTAAATTCTTTTTTAAATTTGTTAACTCTAAAAGAAAAATATCCACATATCCCTCTCATGTTTCTTTTAATGGCTCTGATTCCTCGGATGATTTTGAAATCTCAAATCTATTTGGTGAGTATTTCCGACGAAACTTTTCGATTGCTAATTTCGATTTATCAGCAAGCTACCCATATCCTATAACTAACTCGGTTTCAATACCTAACTTGGTTATTTCGGAAGATGATGTTTTCAAAGGGTTGAGTTCTCTAAAATACAGTTGTTCGCCTGGACCTGACGGAATTCCATCATGTGTACTTAAATCTTGCGCTGTCGAGTTGTGTGGTGTGATCTCAAAGATATTTAACATGTCCTTGTATTCAGGTGTTTTCCCTTCATGTTGGAAGAGTAGTTTCCTTTCCAAGTTGAGTGTCTTGCCCAAGTTGTTCGAGCGTATTGTGACTCAGCATTTGGCCTTTGCCATTAACTCGTATATTTCTCCGCACCAGCACGGCTTTCGGAAAGGGCGATCTACAATCACCAACTTGTTAGACTTTACCTGTCATGTTTTCAAGGCTTTTTCTAGTGGCTCTCGCACAGATGTTATTTACACTGATTTAAGCAAAGCATTTGATATGGTTAACCATAGACTACTTATCTTTAAACTCCAAGCCTCTGGTTTCCCACCCTACTTAGTGAAATGGATAAGCTCTTATCTGCACAATAGATCCTTCAGAGTTTTGTTTAACTTCATCACCTCGGATGAATTCCCCGTTACGTCTGGCGTACCTCAAGGAAGTCACTTAGGTCCCATTTTATTTAGTTTATACATTAACGATCTCCCATCGGTGGTTAATTCCAGCCAGATCTTAATGTATGCTGATGATGTGAAACTGTTTTCTTCCTTCTCTGTTGAATCGCAATCACATCATCTTCAAGGTGATTTGGATAATTTTGTTGCATGGTGCTCTTTGAATCTTCTGAAACTAAATCTGAGTAAATGTAAGAAGCTTTCTTTCTCAAGAAGAAAGTCATTCATTACTCAGTATTTCATAGTTTTGCACAAGTTGGAGGACGTCAATTCGATCACAGGTTTAGGCGTTCTATTTGACCATAGGTTATGTTTTAATTTGCATATTGAGCTCTCGATAAGCAAAGCTATGTCCGCGCTTGGTTTTATAAAAAGTTGGTCCAAAGAGCTTGATGATCCCTACATTATGAAAAGGCTGTACATGTGTTTGGTTAGACCCATACTCGAGTATGCCTCTGTTGTGTGGTCTTCTTCATATAGGTTCTATGTAGATTCAATTGAATCTGTTCAAAAGCAATTCTTTCTGTTTGCTCTTAGAAATTAGGGTTGGGATCCGGTTGCCTCTCTTCCTCCCTACGAAAATAAGTTACTTCTGCTGTCCTTACTGCCTCTTGAGAAACGTAGCTTTGTTCTTGGCGTTTCCTTTGTAATCAAAGTAATAAATGGTGCTATTGACTCACCTGCATTACTTGGTGAAATAAGCTTTAATGTCCTTACCCGCTTGTCTAGGCACTTTATCTTGATTAAGCTTAGTCAGTGTAAATTTAATTATGAGCTGTTTAATCCGCTCAGAGTCGTTTGCAAGAACCTAAATGATGTTTATCAATTATTCTCATTGTCGGGCTCTTTAAAGTCCATTAAAGCAACATTGCTTAATACGCGCGATTTACCTATGTCTTACTTAAACTAGCTTTTATCCATAAAAGTCGTTACGATTCGAAAATGAATTATTGTTAATTATTATCGGTTGCCAGGGTTATGCATGTTTGCGATGGCTTAGGGGTTCATTTGCAATTTGGTCTTGTGCTGGTTGTAGGTGTGGCTCTATGCTGAAAGTGTACATGCTTTTTTTTCTTTTTGTTTTTCTTCTTATTTGTTTTATTATACTTATACTAAATTTTATTATTAATTAATATAAGTTTTGCATTATGAGCCAATTGAACTCGACTGTTATTTGTTTAGTTGAGTTTCTAGTATAAGTAGAATTAAAATAAATAAATAAATAATAAATGTTTATTCTTTCCCAGACGAAATAATAAAAATGGTAAGCAAGAAAAGCATCATACTTAGCATTGCCGTCGTACCAAACTAAATAGGTCTTCTGGAGGAAAGGAATCCAAATCTAGAAGAAGATCTAGAAGGTTGACATCGGTAACGGAGGAAAGAAAGATAATGTTGGAGACGTTAGTAACCTATTGATATTTTTACTTAAAATGATTTTTATTTAACATGCGTAACAATTAGGGATAAGGCATCGGCAGAAGACTCTTTGGAATGTCCCCAAAGAACCGAAATCAAATAAAAGAGTATTTTTACTTTCTTTAATTAAATGAAGTTAAACTGATCTAAAATCATACTACTTAAAAACAAATAAAAATAAATAAAAAGCTATCACAATAACAGCACATTAAATTATAATTTATAGGTATAACAAATATTCAGGCATGTTTCTTTCTTTCCATAAATTTTAAATCAAATACAAAAAGAAAAAATTTGAACATTTTTGTTTTCAATTTTGACAATTTCCTCTTCTCCTAAAAAAAAAAAAACAAAAGCGAAAAAATAGAACAGAATTGTGCTAAAAAAAGGATAAAAACTTATAAGCAAGCAACATATGCGTCTATGCAATTGTTGCAATTAATAACTGACTGACTGACTCAACTTTTAATTTACGCGCCATTTTTAACATTTACAAAGAAAAAAATGTGTTGCTGTTTTTGCTTTTCTTCAGCTATCAGCTCTGCTTTTCTTTTTTTAATATTTTTAATATTTCATCAATTTTTGGCCATTAATATGCAAGCGAATAGCAAACAGCATAGTAATTTTTGTGAAGATTTTTCGTTAGTTACTGTTGTTACTATATTTGTTGTAGATATTGTAAGGAAGCGTTTTCGCTTCCTTACGAAATACAAGTCCGTCCGCTTAAAAGTCCACCCGCACTCCGCAGTCAACAAGTCCGATCTGTCCACGCACATCGTTCTGTGAACAATACACGAGCAGCCTCCCCCAACATCAAATGCATTATAAAAACACACACTAAATATGCCTATACTTGTAAAGAGAAAATCGTAAAAACACACACTAAACATGCCTATACCTTGCCAAAAGAAAAATCATAAAATATGCCTATACCGTATAAAGAGAAAAGGTATAGACATATTGCACAGGCCTACGCTAGTTAATCCATAAGAATACACACTCCAGCACCAAACGAAGGGTAAAGAGAATGAAGAAAACATGTATGGAACGGCGCCAAGGCATAGAATATGTAAAATATATAATACAGGCACGAGCAAATAGGTATAAGATCGGTAGAATGAATAAAACTTGTATGAGACGGCACGTAGGCATAGAACATGTAAAATCATACAACACAAGCCCTAGACGAACTTAGGCACAAACCCATACGTAATATTTACACAACCGCCAAAGCGCAGAATATGTGTGAATAAGATCTGTCAGACACAACCCAAAGCCATAGAACTTGTGAGTCATATAACTCAAACCCAAGTCAAACATAGGTATAAAACCATATGGAGTAAGTACAACATATACAAGAAGAAATCTGTATGCCTTAAAATTGTATAAGCAAACTGTAGAAACGCGTACATATTACGCATTACGGTACAAATCCCGTTAGATTGTTTAAGCATATAGAAACCCTTGTGCTTCGCAATACACAAGCACACACGCGCTTATAAACGCACATGCCAAAGAATCACACATAGCATTGTATATAACAGTTAGGCCATACAGAAATCTGTATGCCTTAAAATTGTATAAGTGAACTGTAGAAACGCTTACATATTACGCATAAGCACACTCGCTCATGCAAACGCACATACCAAAGAATCACACATAGCATTTTATAGTACTGT
Organism: Glossina fuscipes; assembly: GCF_014805625.2. Taxonomy (NCBI): domain Eukaryota; kingdom Metazoa; phylum Arthropoda; class Insecta; order Diptera; family Glossinidae; genus Glossina; species Glossina fuscipes. The sequence goes on along the minus strand of NW_023998464.1, from coordinate 9,534,366 downwards.
TAGGTTATAGTAACATACAGAAATCTGTATGCCTTAAAATTGTATAAGCGAACGGTAGAAACGCTTACATATTACGCATTACTGCATAAACCCCGTTAGGGTATAGAATCAGGTAGAAACCCCTATTCTCTACAATGAATATATGATCAGACAAAACAAATAAACGTTAGAGTCACACATAGCAATGCACACCAATACCCGTACGCGCAAAGAGCACAAACACACACACAATATTACACAAAATGTACAAAGACATGATCACACATGTAGAAATACACAAAGAAAAACATGCATATGCAAACACAGTGGCACAAGCATTCACATACCTAACGGTGATTGAATCACGCGATTTGGTATCTGGGTGCCTGTTGCGTCGAAATTTGAACAAACATAATAATAAGCTAGATGTAAGTGATATCAAGTTATGTATAAGCAGGATCATGCAAGTCGTAACTAAGGTTGCGACTGCAGCCAACCTAAGCTAAGCATACACGTAAGCATTTGTAAACACATGGAAACTGTTGGCACTAGCGAGCGAGACCCCCCGATATAAAAGAGTAGCACATCGCGCAGATTCTTTCATTTCGGTGTCATAGCTGCCTGGAGGTAAGTGGTTACAGACAATATGACAAATCTCTTTTTTTTTGACATTACGGATAGGGGATGTGACGGTTGGTATAAATCGCCATCCCTGAAAGACTATGTGGGACAACTGACATTATGGATGAGGGATGTACCAGCTGACTGAAGAATATTTTGTCTTTACCGACGAGTAGCGAAACGGGGACACCCCTGCGGCAGCTATGACACTGGCAGCGTATTCGGTCCTTTTCTTTCAGCGCCCCGCGATATTAAAAGCGTAACGAAAAAGAAGTGCAAGTTCGAACCTTACAAGTAAAAGAAAAAAAAAAACAAACCGATAATAGCGCGACAAGTCGGGACACCTCGCTGGTTCCTTGCCGTTGTCAGTTTCTACCCATCGTTGTACTTCTCTCCGTAAAAAGGAACTAATAAATCAAGGAAATAGTACACCATTCCTCCCCGAAGGTCCGGATTTTTATTCAAAATTTCTTGCAACGAACCTTGGAGTGACTGAGTTATACCTCGCCCAAGAAAACTCGTTACAATACTTGTTTATGAAAAATGTTAAAAATGCTTTCCTGATTGCAAGGTAACTCCTTGATACGTTGTTTCATTTCGCTTTTTCATATCTGCTTATTAGTGAATTCACTCCTTAGTCGAAATTCTAGCCAAACGCTGGGAAATATGCTTTCACAATCATCAACTCTATTGTTCGCGTAGTTCCGGTTCTACGAAATATTTTCATTTAAGAGAATCTTTCATTTCTTTACACCAAACATGCCGGTTAACAATGTTGATTTCTTTAAGTGCAGAATAGTTGCCTGCACTTAAACGTTGCTTTTCATTTTTCTGTACACAATCTGCATGCATAGCAGTAACTTATATATGTTCATTGTTCTTAACACTAATTTTAAAAAAGCAATGGCTGATATAAGAACAAGTACATACACACATAATGTACAAGTACACTCTTGTTATGTTTTATGTTTTGCAATTTATTCTAAGCTTTGTTTGCCAGAAACGGAAGTTCCTCGCACTGTAGCAGAAACGGAGGCCAGTTTTTCAAACTTTAACAGAGGCAGCACCTTAATTCTCAAACTATGAAAATTTCGAACTCTCTCATTATTAAGTTCGAAATAAGTATTATGTGATTATTTCGTACTCTTTTTTTTCATTTTCATTCAAAGCGTTGCCATTTATTGAAAGCAACTCTGTTCTCTCTCTATTATCACCATATGACACCTTTTTTATAAAAACGTACCTTTTATATGTAAAGGAAAAACACCAGCTAACGGTTTTTGTAAAAGCAAAAAACCATTTGGCAAGTATAGAAAGAAGTTGTACAAAGTGAACAATTGCGGAAAAAAAATTACAAAATATAAAAATATCGTAAGAAAATATTTACGGAAAACTTAATCATAGCGTTGTTGCCTGTTAGCAACTAAGTATTTGAGCAAAGTCTGCTTGACTGGTAATGCGGTTGTCCAGAACTTTTCTGTATCGAAGCGAATAAATTATTCACTTAGTTTCTATTCTCAAACGTCGAACTAAACGCTGATTCTTTGAGCCTAATAATAATAATAAATTTATGATTTCATATGTGCAGAGGGTGTAAGCAAATAGTAACAAAACTACCAAAATATTTTTGGAATTCATGTCTAAGTAGAAACTTACTGACATCTCGAAATGAAATATATAACACTTTCATTATTAAATGCACATAAATGAGCTATTAAAATTCAACTATTAGCTCTTTGCTTTTCTCACTTCCTCTTTTGTTCATAGCGAACTCATGATGTGACGTTTCTTAAGAGCTTCAGATAAAGAATATTTTAAATCCGCCTACGTAATTGTCGGCTCACAATACACAGAAAGATTTAACCCCTCCTTTTACGTTCATATAGAGCATATAAAGGAAAATAAAGGTTGGTAAGTGGTATGGTTTTGTTTTCATGTTCATGTTTTTATTGCACTAATTTAAATCTTTTTTACGTTATATGATTTGAAATTATGTTTAATACTAGTCAGTCTGTTATACCGTTCAGAATTTCAACAGATGTTTTTTATTGATTAACAGAGAATTTGGAACAAATTGTGTATTTTTTCCGACGGCTTTGCAGATTAGCATAGAGTATTACGTTCGTTCTGTAAATTAGCAGAAAATTTAGCTACTGTTTTGTTTAATTTGATAATAAAAAAAAAATTATGGCGGTCTACTTTTAGGCCAAGTTGTAAAATTATATTATTATTATTATAAATTTAGCTAAAGAATAAATTCTAAGATAGCGTCAATAGAATTTTGTCCAACTTAACAGAAAACAAAGGACCAACTCTGTTAAAATTGAAAAATTTTCCCTAAGTGGGAATAAACTGTAACAATGATAAATGCAAGTAACGCCATCTATGAATAATTGTCAACCAACTAAACTATGTTTTTATATTAAATATTATGTATGCATGCATATATTACATTATATTATTTGTATTATCATTGTAAAAAAAAACAAAAATCAAGAAATATGAAAGAAAAATGACTGCAATTTTTTCAAAAAGATAAAAATAATAATGAGTAACAAAAAAAAAAAAAAAGAAGACGAAAAAGAAAATGAAAGTATATAACATAGCGCATCCAAAAGTATACAATTAAATAAATTAAAAAGCTTTTAGAAGACAAATAAATAAAAATAAAAAAAAATGCATTACTAGAAATATTTACATAATTTTATTAGAAACTAATGCGACAGCAAATTATACACAAAGATCATAACGATTTTATAGCTTTTTATGACATCTTTTTTTTTTTTAGTTTCTGTGGCAATTTTTACACTCATGTTTAAATAGTTGTCATAAAATCTTAAAAAAAAATGCAATTAATACACAGTGCCGAGAAAAATGATGATTTTAATTTTAATGAAAGGTAAAAAAATAAATATTGGAAATATATTATGTCCAGATCCTTTTCCTTTATTTTTTGTTCAATGCATTTACTCGAAGATTTTATTAATTTGCTTGGCATGAGTTTCGACAGCTCTAAACCATGAAAGCGGGAAACTGTTCACTAGTGGGATATGACGTTTTGAGGAATTGTTTGCCCCCGACTTTCTTTCATTTTTGGCAACCAAGACTGAATCACATTTGCAGAATTTTTTTCTAAAAGGAACATCGGTATTTCTTCCTTTCTTGACTCTCATAAGTCCACGACATTTAATTCATTACTTTACAATTCTCTTAAAAGTTGATTATATTTATTTTTTAATGATCAAGGATACATTGTGAAAATAACATTTTTCAATATCAAATGTCAAAAACTTCTTAAACTATAATAAACATCGGCGAGCTCTAAGTTTGATTTGGGAGAACAAATTTCAGCCCTTAAGTTAGTTAAAAGATAAACAACCACCCACCAATAATCTCAAACCCAAATAATTGTAAACAAATACGGTTGAGTTCTTAGCTTGATTTGTTGTCATATACAACAGGATTCATAATTAATTAAATACTAAAAAAAAACATTTAAGTTTTTATATATTTATTTATATATTATTATTATTATATTTATTTATATATTCAGTCGATGAGATTTCAGTTTTCGAATATCTGTTACGGGATCTTTTTGCAGCTGACGCTTCTTTTCTTCTATAATAAAATCCATCTTTTCAGTTCGCTTCATATATTATAAATAAACATTAGTTACTAAATATCCAAAGTTTTCCTTTGTTTTGCCGACGGTATTTGCTAATTTTTCTTAGATAATTTGGTCCGTTAGATAATTTGGTCCGTTGTTTTGCCGACGGCATTTGCTAATTTTTCTTAGATAATTTGGTCCGTTAGATAATTTGGTCCGTTAGATAATTTGGTCCGTTGTTTTGCCGACGGCATTTGCTAATTTTTCTTAGATAATTTGGTCCGTTGTTTTGACGACGGCATTTGCTAATTTTTCTTAGATAATTTGGTCCGTTAGATAATGTTGTTTTGCCGACGGCTTTTGCTAATTTTTCTTAGATAATTTTTAGATAATTTCACAGAGTTGAATCTTAACATTTAAGTTAAGTTAGTTGGGCACTCAACCATTTATAAGCGACTCTGTGCTTTGAACAGGGAATTTAGCGAGGACTTTGTTTAAAAATTATGACGGTTTAATTCTAAGCGAAAATGTAAAATACGACAAAATTTTAAATGCCCAGGATTCCTCATATTTCATTATGCTTATTATTTCACTATTAAAATCCGCGATGAGACAATATTTAAATTAATTCAAATTTTAATCAGCGTAAAACTGATTAATGGGATGATATATAAATGTAGGATGATGACTTTTGATTAACGAGTCGATATGATATTTGATTTATAGGATCTATATTCTATAATCCTACGTACTTATTGAGTGATGCGGTACGATAATTATAATTTACGACTTGTTTTTCTCATTTTCTTGCGTGAAAGCCAAGTATAAAGCGTAAATGTAAGATAAGAAGCTCTCGCATTTCAATCTGAATGAAATTTTGTATGAATTTTTGCTTTTCTATAAAATTTGATGAAAATTTTCCCGGGGCACTGTATATCTTCTAAACAATTTACTCTTCAATGATTTTTTTTTTTTGTTGATTTTGGTTTAAAATAGACAGTAGCGAAGAAGAAGTTTGTTTATAAACTAATAAAACATTGTTTTTAAAACATTTAAAACAATTTAAGACAAAAGCATACATATATTGAGAATGCATTGATTAATTGTTAAATCATTAATGATAAATTTATTTATTCCACTTATTGTAAAAAAGAAAAAAAAAAAGAAGAATTTATTGTTAATTTATATAATATGAGCTTTTATTTTAAAACATTGTTGCTTTTGGCTGTTTACTTTATGATTAAAAGTTTTATATCTCTTCAAAGATGATGTGTATATATGACAAACTTGAAGGCGGCAAGAAAAGCAAAAACGAATTAACACAAAAGTTCGTGCAGTGACAACAAATGTGAATCAATAATGAATTATTGACTATTTTTCCTTCTTCACTTTATTATTTTATTATATTATTTATTGCGTTTTAATGGCCAACTTTTCATTTAACAGGGTTCCAAAAAGTTTGAATATTTTCCACAACTTTTGAGAGAATCTTCTTGGAAATGATACGTGTGTACGCAGAGTTAATCGATGATAGGAAACGCATAGAAATACGCTTTTAATATGCCAGAATTGTATATATTTGGCATCAATGTGATTAACATAGCGACCCCTTTATTTCAAACACATTGCATGACTTTTTGGACCTAATGCATTCAGTCCTTGTCCTCAGACGTAATATGTCAAAAATAAAAGGCAATAGAAAAGATGCTAAAAGTTCCTTTCCCTTTCTATCTTGAGTTGAAAGTAAACGGGAAATGCCATTAAAAAGATACGCTATATATAGATTATTATACCTTACATCACTTGTGCTGCAGGGTACACTTTGGATCGGTCCATTTTTTGCAAGCCTTGCCCTTATAACGCCCAATGTTGAGAAGCCATTATATAGGAAAAAATTGTAAATTTTCAAAAGTTCGCGACAAAACTCGCTCTGCTATACCATTTGAGCATTCTAAATCGGTATCAATAATGGGTCTCGGGTTTTAAACCCTCTCTCACAAAAATTGTGCCTACTAAAACTGAATCTTCATATAGTAAAGAGGTATAATTCTTAATAATTCAGAGGGAAAGCTAGTTCACAATAGTAAATTGGCATAGAAATCAACCTTAACGAACTTTGACCACGTAGATGTATTTTTTGGATATCTCCGCATATGCGGGCTTTCATGAAAAATGCTGCTTTGCTGTATTATTACCAAAACGAGTTAATAGTTGTATTAGGCAAAGTGGTGTGGGGTATGTAATTCGCGGACTTGTCCGGCTATAAAGTTTTTATTAGTTATATTTAGAAAACGATTCCTAAAATACTTGACGAACTGAATATCGGCATGTGAACTTTTGTGAATTACTTGAAAAATAGTAAAAGACTTAAATACCCGAGCGAAAGCAAGCGAACGGTGTGTGAAACCAAGCGGTCAGGCAATTTATCCAGACATCTATCTAATCATCCAAGCATCTAAAAGAGATTATAAAAAGGACATACGGTCTTAAATTCCTACGAAACGAATCTCTTATCGCCTGAAGCCAATAAAGAAAAATTATAAACTAGATCTTTAAGTGCTTACGAGGACCATCCGTGCAAATGAACTAATTGTGAATTGCTATTTTCGAAAATAATATATTGTAGTACAATAATGTTTTAATCTATTTTTCCTTTTAAATATAATTTCTTTATACCGTATAAAAAAGTTTATGCCGAAGCCATTAACCAACAAAGCAAAGCATTAATCTGCAGGGTAGAAAAGTTTCAAAACTTTCTACTGCTTCCAGGGAGGTGCTGTCTTGATCACTTATTTTTAATATTATTCAAATTTTTTTTTTGTTTTGTTAATAACCGTTTTTTCTCTTTTTAAACGAAATATTTGCATAAAAGTTTTCCTCTTTTTGTTTTTTTTTTTTGTTTTTTATTAGAATTATTTCTATATATTTTAAGTTGTTTATATTTTAACCAAAGTTCTCGTTTTTATTTTGTTATGTATTTATATACGTTTTTGAACTATGTTATATAATTATGTTATAACACAAACAAGAAAAAACGTAGTACATATAATTATATAATTATTCCACAAATAATATGTAAACAACAATAAAAAAAAAGAAATTCATTGTTATAATTGTTTTTTTTAAATCTCGTAAACCTATGTAAGTGAAAGGAAGTTAGGGAATTCTGTTCTCCAAGATACTTTCAATCAAAGGCACAATTAAACGTAAGTAGATTATATTTACTATTATTTGGTTTTTATTACAAACTACAAAGAGAAGGAATTTAATACAATTTAATACAATAATACCAGAAATTTTTCGCCTAACACCTCAGATTGTTTAATATCAGGAAATGTCGCTATTGCATCTGAAAGGACGCGTGCTTGTGAAAAGCGGTGGATTCTCAACACAGTTAGCTAAGCATGTAGGTGATAAAATAATTCGCGATCTGTTGCGGGGTTCGCGTTTTGATAAGGAGAATCCCGAAGCTGTAACGCAAACTCATTTAGATTTTTTGGAATTTGAGCAGTAAACATAGTACGACAATATTCCTTTACATATAAAAACGACGTTAATAATATATTGCAGTTGGAGCAGATATTATTGTCACCAATACCTATCAGTCAAGTGTAGAAGGCTTTACTAAACATCTCAATTTAACCAAAGAAGAGAGTATAGACTTAATGCGTGAAAGTGTTAAATTAGCCATGCAAGCGAAGAACAAATATTTAGAACGTTTAAAAGATTGCAATCGGCACAAGGAACCGTGATTACCTTTGATTATGGGTTCCATTGACCGCTATGGCGCTATGCTGCACGATGGGTCTGAATATACTGGTTCCTATACTGAAAAACTAACTAAACGGCAAATACAGCAATGGCATCGCACACGTATTGAAGCTGTCCTGTCCGGAGTCGTAGATGGTTTAGTTGTAGAAACTATACTTTGTCAAATGGAAGCTGAAGCTGTAACGGAAATGTTATTGAAAGACTATGCAGATGTAAAATTTTGGGTTTCTTTTCAATGTAAAGATGAATTGCTTTTGGCTCATGGCCAGAATTTCGCAAATTCTGCTAAAAGTGTTTGGGAATTAATAAGAAAGTCTAATGCTGTTGATCGCCTATATTGTATTGGCGTGAATTGTGTTAATCCAAAGGTACTATAATTATAAGTTTTCAGTCATAATCTTTTTATATTTTGTTAATAAGCAAACATATATATAAATAATGAGCAAATACCACCATTAATAGTTTATAGTAATCGTGGCGAAATGTACGATGCTCTTAAAAGTGGGTGGACCGGCCATGATAAATGTGTCCCATTAGCGAGTTATGGATACAATTGAAAGCTAAAATTAAAATTGGTGGCTGTTGTAGGGTATCTCCCGAAGGTATACTGGCTATATGTAAATGCATTTATAACATCGGTAATAATAATTAAATCTAGTTAGCGAACATACCTGATTGTTGCTGGGAGTTACACTTATAAGAACTGTAAACATGTATAATCCTTTTCTTGTTTACTTTTTACTTATGTTATTATAATGAAATTTAAATTATTTTATTTGTGATCTCTTAATAAAGAATTTTTTAATTCCTTTACGATTTAAGGAACATTTTTAAACTTTCGTTTACCAAAAACTATTGTAAGATGCGCAACACCCACAAATGTCTGCAATATCTGCAATCTAAGCATCACAAGTAAGAAATAAAGCTAAAATGTATTACGATGATATGGAAGGAGCATTTTACGCTAATGACCGTGAGGTTAATTTTAGCCGGAAGCGATATAAAGCTGGTACAGTTGAAATCTGGTAAAATCTCATTACTCAACGAAGGTGGAAGTAACTTCGATGAAAGTATATAAAAAAGAAAAAAGCTATCAGCTTCAAATTTGACGGAAAAATTTGAAAGCTCTTGTACGCAGGTTGGCATTAAAAATGGGCCAAATCGATGGAAAAACAAGCCCATAATACCCCGTAAACTGATAGCATCTCTGTTTTTCAAATGGAATCAAAAAGAAATTTTCTGCTTACTAAACATTACCTATAACAATTTACAAAAATTTGGACGTATATTCTATGGGCGATGTTATGATAGCTGTACAAAATTGGAAAATATTGACCGAGCCTATCCTATATTATAATGGTTTAAAATTTAATTTTTTTTTTCAACATCTTTATAACGCTCAGAAAAAAACTTCAGAAATCTTGGCCAGTTTCAAATTCGCAAAGCCCTAAGCATGTCGACTATCAGATTAATTTTTCTTGATTTTCGAAAATTTCCAAAAATTATTGTAGAATAAACCTTGAAATCTCTTTCACATCTTCCTCTCCTTATTGCTTCTCCTAAATCATCTCAACTCATCCATTTTGTTCATATTCATATACGTTTGCGTCCTGAGACACTTGATGCCAAATAGGATTCTTTCCACGACCAAATTCTAATTCTTAGACACGTAGGACCAAACATATGCCTCGAGATATTTTTTGCGCGCCGAGGAAAAATGTCGTGTAAAATACGCCAAAAATTAACTGGAATTCTTCATGATTGTGCGGATTTTTGCCTTGAGCATACGATATATTTTATCAATAATTGGATGATATGACCGACCGGGCATATATGCAATTCCATTATCATTAAAGTCCTAAATTGAATTTTCCAGTTGATACAAAATTCCACTTTCACAGTCCAATGTTTTCATTTCTGCACACATTCTCCGTGCTCCGTGC